>NC_044396.1:7575757-7878787 GCF_006542625.1 Nomascus leucogenys
TTTTAAAATAGAAAAAAGTCATGTTCAAGTCTTCCACCCACGAATTTGTTGCATTTTATTTACATTTTTAATTTACATTTTATTATATATTTTATTTGCCTAGAAGTTGTTTTTTAACTGATTATAGTAACATAAGAAGTATAGCAAATTTATGTTACTCTGTTTATTTTCTCCTGGGTAAAATATGCATTTATTTAGGAAGAAATTTAAATTAACTAAAAGAAAAAAATAATATTTTTAATTTTAAAAGGATGCTTAAAATAAAAACATAAAAGTTCTAGCATTTTTTCACTTATTATGTCATACATTTTTAAGTGCATTCTTTGGAGAAATAGCTTTCAGAAGACAAATGTACCCGTATTTATATGGAACTTGACACCATTGGTCAAATATTTAACCTGATTTAACATTTAATCAATACAAGATTTTTTAATTATAGCAAGTTGTAAAATCATACAATTTTTAATTTTATCTTCATATTCTCAACAATCTTAGAACTTAATATTCTTACAGGCATTTTCATTTAAAAGCTAAGACTAAAATAAGTGATTTTAAACAGCTATTTTGTTCTGACGCCATAAAATAAACAGAACTTTATTTTTACAAGATTTATTTAACAACCACATAGTTAATAGAAGCATTTCATTACATCAGCACTAATATATGCAACAACAGACTTCATGGCAAAGGTGTGTGTTTCAAAATAGGCGGCAATCTTGAAATTCATAATGTTGAATAACTACAAACGTACATTTATTTTAATCAATATAAACCCTATAACATAAAAATTTGAAAAGTTTTGAACCTTTAAAAAGATCTCCATTTCATTTGGTAATTGATTTTCCATACTGAAAAACTCATTTTTAATGCAAATAATGTTTCTTATGGCTTTGCCCATGCTGCTACCATATCTGATTACTTCTACTCAGAGTGGGTTATTTTCTAAAGAAGGCTTTGCAAGCTGAGTGTGTGTGTATAAATGTATTGCAAAGGTTTTAAGGGTAAAAATAGTGTACATATTAATGAGAAGCAAATTTTTCTTCTTTAAAATAATTCACTTTCTTATTTCAAAACTTAAAGTCTGGTCAAAATTTGGGTTAATCACTGAAACAAAACAACAAAACAATGATTTACATCGAGACTTAATTTCTTTTTTTTTATTATCGTTTTAAACTAACGCAACAACATGTGCTCAGTATCTTTATTTTAATTAAGATTTCTTTACCAGATCTTAGTTATCTGGAGAAACCAGGACGTCTTCTCCACTCACCTGTTTTACACAAAGGTTTTTCACTTAGATTTGCAATTTCGTATTTCCATATAAAATTCGAGAAAGAGTGGAGAAATATAACTACAGAAATAATCTGAAAACTTCAAAACACGGACTTTTCATTATCCTCCAGAATAGAAGATATCATCCAAGGAGTGCTCAAAATCAAAATCAGGTGGCCCTTTCAAAAGTAGAAATGATGAGAGCTTTTAAATTTCACAGATTAAACGTTTCTAAGAGCTTAATGTTTCCTCCGCTTATTGCCACGGTGCCGTCTGGCTTTTGTAACTGGTGTCCTGCCTCTTTGAGGCAGCAGAGGGCGCTCTGGCATTGTTGACACCAGATACCTCCCGGCGCACCGCGCTAGCATCTTATTCCCAGGAAGGAAATATACTATTTCCCTGGAGGGTTGTCCTTGAGTATCTCAACGGGTCAAGCTGTTCCTAAATTATTCCGAGAAGCTTTAATTTCAGACCTAGATGAAAGTTGAGACTGTCAAAGGACTCCCACGGCACGCCGCACCGAAGTTCTCCCATTGCGAAGCCTGGGTTGTTTTATTGCAAAACTGCCGCGCATAGAATTTCTTTCATAGCAGGAAAATTTGTAATGGGCATCAGACTGGATGATTATATTCCAAAGAAATAGGAGTACATAGTCTTAAAAATCTAGAAACATCACGGATCAATAGCCACTCGATTTCATCTAGGCAACCGAATTACTAAATTTAGTGTTTCCCTTTTTAAGCAGTATTTTAACCTCTCTCATATCACGTATTTCATTTCTATTTAGAAAGTAATTTTAAACTGATCAAGCTTTCTGAAGGACAAGTTTAGATGATCCTAAACAGGTAGGATTAGGCTGAGGGGATTAGGTTTGCTCCTGTGAAGTAGTATGAATTCTAAAGGAATCAGGCAGGACGATTTTGCAGTCCTGGACCACAGCTGCTTTGTGGATTACGCAAGATGTGGATGCAGGAGATCAGCGCAATTGGATGAATACTGGAAGGAAAGCAAGGCCGCCATGATAACGTGTAATGCTTTAAATTCATTTCAGCTTCCAACGACTGCTTCTAATTGGCACAAGAGGAATATTCCCAACCCTTTAATTTTGTAATCTGAGCAGCCCCTATTTTCCAGTGTGCTTTACCCACCCACTCCGAAATTGGATAAAATTAAATACAAACCAAAGTAATCGATGAATGTGAAAGACCCGACTTGCAGAGTCCTAAAATTCGAGGACAGATAAAATCCGCCCTGAGGCAGGGGGTGAGAAGGCAGCTCTCTGACGATATTGCACCTGGCCGTTTTATTTCATGAATTTTATGATACATCTACGTCCCATGTAAAAAAAATAACTTAATGAACACATGTCTTTTAGGTCATTGTCAATGCATGGCCCATTGTTATACCCGGATCAAAATCGGTGTTGCTGTCTCTATTGTCCAACCTGAATTATTTTATCTGTTACTAATTTTAACAGCCTTTATGTTTGTGAATTTATAGACAAACTCAAGCAAATGCATAGAAATTTCTTTTGAGAAATGGCCAGCCAGGGTGGCTACGAATTGGTTGATTTTCCCTCTCTCTCTCTCTCCCTTGCCATTTTGATTCATTACTTAGGGAATTTAGATTTGTATTGTTTACATTTAATACTTTCAATATCTAAGAACGATGAAATATGCTAAGAAATTTAGAGATTTTTTTGAATATATCAATACTGACCCATCCAACCTTCGATTTCTAAGGCGAATTTTCACTGCATAAGATTTAGTAAACTGCCCTGCCTCTTTCTGTCGCGGGAGCTATGAGGATGTGGCTGCGGTCGGTTTTTCCGCAGTGCGGGTTTCAGGCCTCCTGGCCCTCCAGTGCCTCCCGCCGGCTGGGATGAGCCAAGCAGGCTCCTGCGCACCGGAGCGGTCTGCAGAGCTCAGCCCTCTGTACCCGTCTACTGAGGCTGCCCGGCTACAAAGCCTGGCCGAAGGTGGCAAGCTGCATGGGCTCCTACCCTGTTTCACCTGGTGGGTCCCCGACACACCCTTTTCTGGTTAAGCCTCGAGGCCCACACTTGACTCCATTGCACGTCCCTTTGGTGACCAAATCAGCACTAAAATCCGCGGCTGAGGATCTTATGTTTCTGTTTTAAGGAAGATGATTTAAGAAAGAAAAGGATAATAATAAAGCTTTCATTCTCCTCAATTTCCTTCTTGCAATCCTGCGATTTTGGTTTCAGCCTAAATAAAGTGGAAATGGTTTCCCCATACGCTTACACTCTATGTATGTGTGCATTCCTACGTGAAGACCAAAAAGTATCAGGCAAGGGTAGCAACAGCTTGAGGGAACGATTTCAGTAAAATATTGTTTTGCTGTATGTGGCCTTTTTCTATTTTTAAACGTTATTTTTCAAATTACCTAATATCCTACTCTTCTTTTGAGTAGGGACGGGACGGTCCTACTGCTTTTCCAGTTTGATTGCGGAGAGAGAAGAGGGCCACGGTCAGCACCGCGGACAGCGCCAGGCAGGGAGGGCGCGGCTACTTTGGTGCATCCTCTTAGCTCCTCTCCTTTGTTCCCAGCCCCTGCAGGCCAAGGCAGAACAAAGACATCAAGGCTCGCTTTTTCGGCCTGGGTTTTTCTTCGGCTCCAAAGTCGTGGTGCGGAACTACTACCTCAACATAGTCCACCTCATTGGCTTCCAAATAAATTAATTTACTGAGTCCTTCTGAAGTTTCTGACCTGGTCCTTTCCCCTTATCCCGCTCCTTTGACCGATTTGGACATTGCGACAATGCCAAAACAAGAGAGTTATCTTGGAGTCTTAAAGCCAGGCATGGACGCCTCGAGATTGGGAAGAGAAAGGGAGAAGTCAAGGGGAAATGCGGGCGGCAAGTGTTCTTCAGATCTTTCCAAAGTTTGGACCTTTCATTTGCTGTTTCTTGCGCAGTGTGATCAGGACGCTATTTAATGTTACACCTCTCTCTGCTGTTTTGTTTTCCCAGCTTGGCCCAGGACTGCAGACAATCACACTACCTGTTCTTGAAAGAACTAGTGCTTTCTAAATGATTTAACGCTCTGGAATATTTGCACAGGCGGGAACTACTGCTCTCCTGACAGCTGTCAATGAAGCTTCCCTAAAATTCTCCTTGGAGATTTGCCTGCGGATTTCCGCGGCTCTAATGGAAAAGTAGGAGCCTTTCCCTTTCGAACACTAGGTTGCTTCTAGAGTCAGTCCGGGGTGGGGGTGGGGGGCATTTATGCGGCAAGGGATGGGTTCATTCTACCACCCCTAAATTCCCTGCAATTGCCTTTTCCCCTTTCTGACCCTGAGATGCTTTGGTGTCCTTCAAGTGCAGCCATAGGCTCCGCTCTTGGCATTCACCGCGTGCCTTAATTGTATGACATTAAATCAAGGTCCGCTGTGAACACGGAGGGCAGAGCCTCTAATCTTGATCCGGAAAGTATAAGACCCACTGCGACTACCACTCTTCTCTCCCTGCCCATCCCCCTCTCTCCGCTCTGAGTCTCTACCCCTAGAGTCATAACTCATAAGCCCAGCTCCTGTCTCTGCTCATCTCTGACACATCTGCCAGAGCCGCTGTTAATTAGTCTGTTCCGTGGAAGTGTAGACGGTTCGTGTGCCTGCGTATACATATGCATATATCTCCATGCCATTTACAGCACACGCCTAAAAACATACATACGCCTATAAATCTAGTTTTCAAATGACGGCGTGGATCCAAGTTAATTACCCCTCTGGTACAGATCTAATTTTGTAATCGTGTTATTTTACTGAATGCAATTAACTCAGTTGGTTTGCCCTGAATCCTTTCTAAGGCACTTGTAAGGAATGGCAGGTTTTTAAGGACCACGCTATTGCATGTTCTCCGTCAGAACCATTGCCAATCATTTTCTGCTGTCAGGGATGAAATCTAGCATATAAAAGAGAAAACCATGCGTGTGTGCCTGTAAGATAAACACAAAGATATGCCTGGTCTCTGTGTCGTCTGATAACGTTACCGCGGGTTTGGTTGGGAGATTTTGGGAAAAGAGAGTCCAAGGGCGGGCTGGGTCATCTTTCTTTGTAATGCGGAAAATTAACTCAACCGCACCTGCCTAGTCCCGAGAGAGCCAGGCGGCCCATCTGGTCTGGCTACGAGTTTGCTGCGGAGAGACAAGCCTGCTCACTAAAGCTTCCCCACTGCCCAGGAGCGCGGACCTCGGGTCTGGGCCCGGAAGGGGGATTCGGCTCAGGGCAGCGCAGCCGACTCGCACTCCTCAGCCAGTGGCCAGAGTCTGGGGCTGGAAGCGCCTGGGCCGGGCGGAGGGAGGGCAAGCAGGAGAGAGGACAGGGTGAGGGAAGTTGACCTCTACGGGTGGAGCCCTCTGCGCAGCGGGCAGGAGGCAGCGGGCGCGACGGCTCTTTTCACGGCGTCCCCTACGGTGTGGTCGGCCCGAGGGAAAGGCCCGCTCCCGCTCCAGAGTCCGAGGAAAGAAGAGAGAGCTGAGAGCTGGTCTTGCGCAGAGACCCCAGAATGCGCCCCTGAAAAACAGAATCAAAGCGCAGTGTTAGGGAGGCGGGAGAGAGGAGGGGGAGGGTGGGGAGCAGGGACACGAGGCGGGAGGGAGCACGCGAGGGAGACAAGGTGACGAGAGGACAGGGCCCCAGTCGGCCGGTCGCCACCTCCGTCCCCAGGCTTCAGGGGGACGCGGAGGGGACCCTGGGACCACGGAGCGCGGGGCCCGCAGCCCGGGGGGAGGGGGTGGCGCGGTGACTGTAAGCGCAGGTCCAGGCTGCGGAAGTCCAGAGGAGGGTGCATGAGCTGCGGATACCGCCGCGTCCAGAGAAACGATTTCGGCAGCTGGAGCCGTGAAAACGCGTCCGCAGATGGTCCTTCTGTGCAGTCCCAGCGGTTCCCGCATTCTGCACCCCCTTTCCCAGCCTCACCCCCTCCCTTAGACCACACGCCAGACCCGCACTCTCGAATCTCCACCCCTCTTCGTTTAGGACCCTGCAAACTGCAAGACCGGCAAGAAAATCGAAACGATCGATGAGAGAAAGAATTACATACACCCACAGCCCTAGAAATCCGGAGAGAGACCTGCTAGCCCTGTTCAAACCTGCAGAGGACCAAAACCTTTTCAATCGCTGCTCAGCGCGTTCGCAGAGGAAAGAAGAGGCTGAGAGGCTTCCGTGGTATAAGGTGCTTTAAGGTGGGATGTGGGGGTAGGGAGGGGGTGGGTCGGAGCGGTCCGGTCTTTCCCCCTCGCTTGCTGATCCAGAATTAGGGATTAATGGCTCGCTCCAGCCAAACAAATAAGGCATCTGCCTTCAGCACAAGAGGATTACACGGGCTGCTGACGTCACCAGTCAGACAGATGTTGGCTCCCAAAGTCCTGAGCAGCTCGCTGTGTCCTTGAAACCAAAGAGCCGCAGAAGGCTCGCAGCCCCCAATTGCAGAGCCTGGCTACAGCAGAGGGCAAGAACCCTGCCCTTGCCGACAACCCCTTGGCGTCAACCCAGTGCCCACAGGCAGCTCCCTAAGACGTCGAGCTTCCAGCCTCTCCAAGCGCTCCCTTCGCCGTCTTGCTGTCAACACCCAGGCTGTCTCAAAACAAGCCAAAGTCACCGTTCTCAGTTGCCTCTCCCTAACATGGAGACAAGCGCCCACAACCCAGTCGACACCTTACCTAGATCCCACATTTAAGCTCTCGGGCTCCTGTTCACTCACACTCGGTTGGCCAAGTAACAGGAAAATAAGCACCTTAGGCCGGACACAGCCCACGCTCCAGCTGAGGGACCGCCTCTTAATTATGTGCGCAAGCAGCAAAAGCAGAGCTAATCTGCATCTCCTCTTCTCAACCCCGCAGCCTGCCTTCCCCCGAGGCCAAGGTTTAGGTTTATGCTTAATCTTATCACGAATGCCATCCCGGACGAATGTGCCTTTCAAAACAATGACGCTTTGCCAACCTAACTCAGCGTCCCAACCAGAGCCCTGGACCACCACTCGGTGAACCACGGGGACCTCACCATGGTCCTGATTAGGACAAGGAAAAAATGTCATTGCATATTTTTCTCAAGTACTTTGAATACGTTGTCTAAAAATAAAATATTAAAATAAGTGTGTGTGTTCAAAATATATGTAGCATCTAATTCCAGCAAGCTGCACCTTCAAAGAACTGCAGTTTCATTTTATAGCCAAATCTGATGAATAAAGATCAAAAATTAATTTATTTATAAACTCCAAGGTCCTTTTAAATTGATGTAATTTTAACTTAATTTTAATTATAAACTATCTTAATTCTTCTAACCTGCATATTGTTTTTGCTTTATATGATTTTCCAGGCCTTTACAGGTCACACTAAAGTCAGGTTATGAAATAAGCTAAAAGACACATCAAACTGGAAATTTAAATGAGCAATTTTGAATAAGTTATGTAATCCACAAATGAAATGGTTTTAAATGAATTTTAATTCTGTAAGGGAGTAAAGACTATTCAAACAATGTATAAAACAAAATAAGCTGATCTCTAGCACAGACCCACACTGAACCAATCCTGTGTCCCAAATGTAATCAGTATATATGAAAAAATCTGTGACTTTCTTGGAAAAAAAATAAATGCTTGCTCACAACATTGCACTGTCAGTTATAGAGTACAATGCCTACATGGGAGTAAAAGGAATAGCCGGATTATATCTTCATTCATATTATTCCTGTCTATCAAAGTGGCATTTAATTTTCCCAATTTTATGCATTTAGAAATTCATTCACTGATAAAAATCAATTTAATTTTCTGTAGTGTCATTCAGCCAATGCCAGTCTAAAACAGTAAAATTTCTCCATCCCCATTCTGTTTCAAGGCCTTATAAAAAACATTCTACATCTAAAACTGATTGATTTAAATTTCATATTTACCAGTACCAAAAGGTGGGCTTTATCTCATTTTAATTGGATAAATAATATATACTATTTGAGGCAGGGTAAAAACTGAACACATAATCATTGTTTCTTTGAAACTTGGTAGAATAAGTTTGAAATGCCACATTTTACCAGTCCAATTCCTTTTAAAGACCATAAAGATTATTTTTGACTTCTAAAATGCTTTGAATGTAAACTTCCACTCAGGTCTCAAAATTTTATTAGAGTCCTTTTTTGCTCAGTGATTTAATATTAGTTCGCTGTCCATGGTCTTGATCCACATGAAAGGATATGCTAGTGTTACCTTTTGAAAAATGAAAGTCACAACGCTTCTGCACAAATTAGACTCCCTAGCATTTTAAAATGATATCAAAAGGGAGAAATGCTATAGGCTTTAAGTTCTCTTCCCCATCCCAGTTGTTTTCATTTTTCTATATTTGCCACCAAAGTGAACGTACAGGAAGCAGATAGTTTCCATTTCATTATTTTTGAGCTGACAAATCCACCACTCCATTTAAAGATCCAAATAATTGTAGTAAATAGGAAATAATATCTTTCAACCTGCAATATTTTTTGGCGGTTTTCAAAAGAGACATACATAGACATTGTTGTATAGGAATCCTTGTCCACTTTTACGTATGGTTTAACAAGTGCAGAAAAACTACAAAAATGACAAATTCAGGGGCAAAAGCCAAACAACCTTTTCAATCCTCTCTCTCTCCATATTTACATCACTATACAGAGGCATATAGATAGTGTACACACACACACACACACACACACACACACGCTAAGAGCATTAAACTAAATCCATCTCTAACACCTTACACTTTTTTTCTAGCAAAGCATATGTTCCAGTGGCTAAGACGCGGAATAATTCTTCCAGCCAAAATAGCATTTCATCTTCAGTTTAAAAAACAAGAGACTGACCGGCAGAGTAACATTTAACATCTCCTGGGGTTTCCTCGAGGGGGAGAAAGGAGAAAGGGAAATAAATATTTCCTCTTTCAAAAACGTAATTGTCTTTCGTTTTTTATTTTCTCCTTCACATTATCAGAAAAAATATGTTTTTTATATATATATATGCATATATAAATAGGCACTTATCTTTCCAAACCCCAAGAGCCACTGTTGATCTTTGGAGGACACCGATCCGCACAAACCGGTCATATCTGTGCCTTGATACAAGTACCCCAACGGTAAGAAAACAGGCCCTTGGTTTTAAACTGAGGTCGGCACCCACGCCAGGCCATGGGGCCGAGCCTCAGCGATTCACACTTTCTTGGGCACGAGAAGGCTACTTTCTCAAGAAGTATTTCGAACTTGGAAAAATCCTAGTACCGGAAGAAAATGGCCTAAACACAATAGGACTCGCCATTTTCTCCTTGTGAAGCACAAAGCGCTTGGCGCTGCCCGCCACACAAAGAAAGCCTGGGCCCGCGGAATTCTTGCACATTTTCAAGAGGCCAAAAAATACCTTCTCAGAACCACAATTTCTCCCTCCTGGGCGCCGTAAGACACACCCTCTCTCCCACCCTCATTCAGTCCTCGTCCCAAGAAGATCCCTTATTTGAGATGGAGATAAAAGACGCACCGAAGGCGCGATGCTGGCGTGCGAGCCAACCCCGGCAAGAATAAGTCCTGAAAACCGAGGGGCCCGGCCCGCCGCTGGCCGGGGCTTCATTCTAGGCCCGGGGTGGGGGAACACAGATCCCCTCCCTCCTCTTCAGATCCCTCCTTCCAATTCCATTCTGTCTCCCAAGCGCGTCTGGGAGCCCGGCGAGCTTAGGGATCTCTGTGACCTGATTTCCATCCATTGCCAGGAACCAACCTTACAGCCGGAGCTGAGCTGGCGGCTCTCAAGGATGCTCGCGACGCGGGAACTCCTCGACTCCGCGCCTCTCGCCGCCCCCCGCCCGCCACCCCAAGTCACCGCATCAAAGTCAACCAGGATCGTGTTCTGCACGCCCACAACCGGCGAAAAGCTTCTCCCGCTCACGTGCGAAAAGTGCAAGCTTCGAAGAAGCCCCTGTGAACCAAAACACCAAAACACAAGCAACAACCCGATTCACAAAGCGAACACTCCCAGCCCAGCCGGGGACGCAGAGCCCGGCTACCGCAGGAAAGGATGGTACTTACAGCCGGCGTGCGCTCGGGTAATCCGCGTCGCAGCCCGTGCGGTGGGTTAGTTGGCTTTTAAAAAAATCACTACACACCTCTACATCTTTGATTTTACACATCTTCCACCGGTGAGAAGGAACAAAAACAAGAATCTTGTAGCCTAGTGGAATGGGGGAGGGGGATGAAGATTTTCATTGTCTACGCTCGGCACACGCAGCCCAAGGAAAGACGCTCACTGCCTTTGGAGCTCCTTCTACTTTCTGCTTGAAATTCAGAAGCTTTCAACGCAGTAAAGCGGGGGTTTGGTCTCCCTCCCTGCCTCCCTCCCTCTGCGTTCTCTCTCTCCTTTCTCTCTCTCTCTCTCTCTGTCATTTCCTTCTCCCTCCTCTCCTCTCCCCTCCCTCTCTCTTCTCAAGCTCGAAGTCTCTCTCTCTCTCTCTTTCTCTCTCTCTCTCTCTCTGTTGCTTTTTTTCAAAAGAGGGCAGGTCGCTTCCTGCATCCCAATGAGTTAAATCAGTCACTTACTTCTCATGCATCAGCAGCCTCTTTAACAACCCGAGGGCTGCAGGCACAAAAGAGCATTTAGCTGCCTCCAATTTGTGTAGAAGGCCTGTCCTTAATTTGTTTTTGGAGTATAATTAAATCATGTATTTCACGTAATATAAAAATACCGAATTCTCAACTTTAGTGAATGAACTGCTAATGGTAACCTTTGAAAATAAATCCCTCTTGTTGATGTTCTTATCAAGGGCCTAGAACGCCCCAGAACTGCAGAGGCCTAAGGTCTGGGCCCCAAACTACCTGCCCCTCCCCCCTTTCACACGTCAAGGTCACAGTCATATGATCCCCCATCGCTTTAAAATGGAGCCTTTTTATGAACCCATCGCCCTGGAAAGGAATTAAGTCTCTTTTATGGGGTGGGAAGATCAGAAGGATTAAATAAATAAATAAATACATACATCTTTAATCTGAAATACACACGTCAGCAGAATCAAGCCTGATCAGACATTGGGATGGTGGCGTGGGGGGACTGACAGGGCATATGAGAGTGAGTGGATTTCCTCTCCCCGCTTATCCCCCTGGCGAATTTTGAGGTCGCTGGGTCTTGCTTGGGTTTCTTCCAGCGGCTGCGTGGGCCTTCTGGGAGGACAGGGCCGGCGCCTTTTTAGCTCCCAGAGTATCTGAGGGGTTCTGATCTTCCGGACACCGCCCAGTGGTCAGGGGGATCCTGTGTATGACTCCCCCTCCTCTAAAGGGGCTGGGGTACAAAGAGCAACTCTGCCTTCCTGCAGTTTCTCTTTCAAGAAGAACTCCAGGCCTGGCCATTGTTCCTCCTCAATGAAGGGGGCCGAGGGTGACAACACAGAGAGACCTTCTCTTCTCTACACTCACCACCCACCTCCTCCCTCACTCCACCCAAGACCACTGCTGGGGAGAAATTTGGGAATATTTTCTTGTTCCGGAGAGACGCTTGTCCGGAAGATCATGAGATGTAATATTATGAATATCTCGGTTATCTTTGTATTTTCTTCAGTAAGATTCCGTTAAGTCGTCAGCGGGCTCCCTCACCCCCTCCCGTTTTCCAGTTCTAACAGCGCTTGTTCAGAAACATTGCACTCCAATGCGAGAGAGGTTAGGACCGCAGATAACCGCATTTAGTTCCATCGAAAGGGAATGTAACAATATAACTCACCACTTCCCGCCTCTGAATATTCGCTCTTCTACCCTAAATCACCCTGGGGTTTTGAGTAAGGCCACATTTCACCTTGAGCATTTATCAAACCGTACTTGGCTGTTGCTGCTACTGCAGGAGGACTCACAGGCCGCCAACACCCACCTGACATCTGCTTGAAATATCCAACAATATCTCCAACGGGGTCGTTTGCAAAAAGCAGCAAACCAAAAATGAAAGAAGAATTTTAAAAAAATACAGAAAGAATATAAATGTGTGTATAATATAATCCCAAGGTGCTGGGTTTGGGGGCTCGAATTACCTAAGACAAAACATCTCTGCGGTTGAGCCCAAAGGCCTCACCGCAAGGGTGTTTTATTAGCGGCGAGAGACCACGGTTTTTTGGAAGCACTACAAGAAATGCGCATCACCCCGCTGCCCTTTATCTCTCATCCACGATTCTCATTCTATCCGTTTCCAGTTTATTGACCTGGGATGCGGGACTGCTAAAGATCGTCAACGACTTGCTGAGCCTGGGGGAGGCAAAGTCACGCGGTGCGCACTGGGGCCCGCCGCTGGGAAGGTGCGGCTCCCTGCTCTGGTTAGCAGCAGAATCTGCTCTGTGGGGTGACAACTTCAGACCACCCCGGGTGGGCACTTTACCCAGCATCCTCCCCTCTCCCCCCGACTCTGGCAATGCCAGCTTTGCCTCATCTTCCAGGGCCTTGGAATTTCAGCCTTGTTGGTGGGGAGGCCTTAGGAAAGAACCCAAGCGGTGGGCGCGTTTCCCACGAATGGGCCGCTCCCTCGCTGGCGACTTACTCCGAGTCGAGGCCTCAAAGGAAAACGTGAGAGAGATCACAGGCGAGCACCCCAACATTAGTCCCAGACTTTCACCCCACCCCCACCCCAAACAGATGGCTGGGCCGGGACATCTGCACGGCAGCCACAGCCTCCGCCTCTGCGCAGCACTCGGGATGGGGATCACAGAATAGGGTCCAGTAAGGTCATCAGCCACCCTGGGCCCAAATCGCTCAACTCCACCCCACCTCACCCCAACCCCAGCCTTAAGAACCTTTTCCCCGACACTTTTCGCTTTCGATCCCCGCCTGGCGCCCTATGCCTAGGAAAGTGAGCGAGTGATTCCTTTCTAGCGCCAGGTTTCGGGTTTGCCCTGCTCTCAAACCTCCTCCTGCCCTGCGCACCTCGTCGCTCAGGCCTGGAACTTATGAAAATGTAACCCAACTCATTGCCAGAAGTTGTTGCTAATTAGTGGATAATAAACTTCTGTAGCCAGGGCACAAAAGTCTTTTAAAAGTGCAAAGGTGTTCTTTGTTATGGCATCAGAAAAGGGATTAGCATATCAATTGGACTGGGGGGACCGGACAATGAGCCCTTCTCCCCCTGAGCTGCCCTCAGTTCGCCGCCCGCCGCCGCCTCCTCCTCTTTGTGTCCTTCCTCCTTCTTCTCGCTGCTCCGAGAGCTGTCAAGGCTTGGTCTGGGAGCTCTGGGCGGCGGGCTGGGACGGGGCAGGCAGGCGCAGTGCACGCTTCCCGCCGCCCACCAGGCTCAGCGGCCTGCGTGGCGCCCACGCCCACCCCCTCACCCCTTGCCTCACGCCCCTCGCTGGGGGCTCAGCCTAGCTCCGCGCCCAGGCGTGCACCTGGAGAAGGTGGAGGCGCGTAGGGACGCCGAGCCAAAGCGTAGCGGGTCTGGGCGGCCACAAGGGCGTGGACGAGGCCTGCCGGGGAGGGCGGCCTCGCACGGCCCCACGAGGCGCCCCTTCCCAAAACTCGCGGCCCGGGCCCCGCAAGCCTGCGCCCTTCGCCTCCCCCAGGCGCGCAAAACACCGTCTTGCACTCGTCTGGCCAGAGGGCACCGCCAGCTCCCCACCCTCCTCCGGCCTCCACGCCAGACCTGCTGGGCCGGCGACCCACGCTTGCACGCGTTGGGGGAAAGCAAAGACCCTTAGGCCCGAGGCAGCTGTTTCCTCGGGAGCTGTGGGTCGGCTCGGGTGGTTCCGGGGCGAGGTCCCTGAAGAGGCGAGGCGGCTGGACAGGCCCAAGCAGGCCTGGTCGTCTCCCCGCGACCTCGCCTCGCCCCGCTGCCCCCACCGGCACCCCCTGCCCCAAGCCGGTCCTGCGGAAGTCGGCTCCTCTGGGCGAGGCAGAAACTAGAAAGCCTGCCCCGGGCCAGGTGCAGGAAAGCAAAGCAGAAGTAAGTCTCGGGACGGAGGTGTGGTCTTGGCGGGCAGGGCCTCGGCGCCCATGCCCGCCGCGACCTCGCTCGGCTGCGTCCGCCAAGGAGCGCAGGATAGAGGCGCTGGTGTCTGCGGGGCCGCCCCGGGCTCGGGGAGCGGAGGAGCAGGGAAAGGCTCGGGGAAGGAAGGTGAAAGGGGGACACTGGCAGCAACGGCGCGCTCCGCCCGCCCGCGGACTAGCCGGACCCGCCACTTCCCAGCCGGCCGCGAGTAGCTGCGGGCCGGGCCGGCCGCCTCTCGGCCGCGAAGCCCGCGCCACCCCGGTAACCCCGGCGAGGAAACGCGCTCTTCCCTTTTTCTTCTCCCCTCCCCCCTTCCCCTTTCTCCCTAGAGGCAGCTCCCGTCCTCTAAATGCATTACACACACACACACACACACACACACACACACACACACACGGGAAATCTCTGGGGCTCTCCTTTTTCCACCCGTCTCGCCTCCTCCTGACACTGGTGTTGGTCGAACAAGCGCTAAACTCACACAAGTTTCCCCGAAAACGAACAGCTTTAAATGCCAGGAGGGAAAATGTCGGGGGAAAAAGTGGAGATCGGTGTTTCCCTAAATGCAAAACATCAGAGAGGAATCTGAAAAGAGCTTTACTTTGCCTGCGAAATCTCCATTGTTGCTCAGCAAACAATGGGAGCCTGGGCGACTGGAGGGCTGTGCGAATGAATAGGCGATCCGCGGGATGTGTGCGGGTCAGTGCCTGGGGTCCCGGGCCTAAAGCCCCTTTCTCAGCTTGCCACAATAAACCAGCGCAAGGTTTAGTCCTTACTGGGTCACCGGCCATCCTCTATTATTCAACACTTCACAACAAAAAACACTTATTAATCAGCGCTGACCAGAGGCCCCTTTTGAAACAAGAGAAGAGGGGAGAGAGAGAGGGAGTGAGAGAGAGAGGGGTGAAAAGAAGATTGAGAAGCCCTGGGCAGATCTTTCTAAAGCCAGAGCAACCATGGGGTACTTTCCTCCAGTGGCCAAAGTTTATTTGACACAACAAAGTTTCTAATCAGGCCACGGAGACCTGGATTTCTCCTCATTTGCCTCACTCCCGGTCTCTTCCTCTGAAGATGGTGGAGACTTTGTTGCAAGAAAGGATGGCTTTAGGTCATATTGCTGAGGCCTGATCTTAAAGATCTAATTGCTATTGGAAGAGAATCCTGTTTCCCAACTGGGCTTCCCCTCTGGAGATGGAGCAAGGAAGACTGTCCAGCTCTGCTCTGGGCACCCTGCTGATGGATGAGGTGTCAGGCCAGTCGTCATGTGAGGACTGGTTTCCAAATGGTAGGAGCAGTAGTCAAATGCGGTACTTACTGGTGATACTGAATGCAATCTGTAGATTTTCTACTTCATGTTGTTTCAGGCCAGATATATGAAAAAACTAAACTTGCTTGCTAGAGTGAAGAGGAACTGATTATTCCTATGCTCAGACAAGGATTGAGGGGAAAGGATGTGATGAGTTTACTTTGAGAGAAGAAATTGATTAAAAATGTTCCATACCACTAAAGTCAGTGGGTTCTTTGCTCAACTTTGATAATTTTTACAGAGCTTATTTGATGTTTGTAACCTAATTTTGTGTCTTTTATCTGGTTACATGATAATTATGAACACATGCTCAGACATATATGGACCCTACTATACATCAAAGTGAAGTGCTACATACGTCAGTTTTATGGATGAGTTTAATCCATTTAGAACTCAGCTAGACATTTTTGATGGCAAAATTTTGTCGCTTTTTGATTTGGGGTTGGAAGCCAATATTTCTTGGTTATTCTGTCTGTTTCACATTACTCAGGTTGTAATTTAGCCAAGTGAGCAAAGCTTTTTTTGTAATGGCTGATGTTTACAAGTAACGGAGGCAGCAGATATTGAATCTTGGTTGTCAAAAGATATAAAACAATGATTTTCCTAAAGAAATAGAAATGAATGTCAAAACAGTATTCTTTTACGTTTAAATTTTCGTTTGTGTACACTTTTGAGTTTCTGAGTAACATAACTAACCATTTCACTTGTTATGATTCAAAGAAGCCTTTAAACCCAGAACATGTATGGATGGGGGATTCTGAGTTGAGCAAATTAAGCTGTAGAACTAGAGGGCTTGGTAATGAAAGCAAGAATACAGAATTACTTGGTAGCAAACTACACTGATATTTACCAGAGTTTATGTAGTAAATGTAAAAATGAGTTGCATACTTTGGTCTGATGCCTACTATTTAAGATTGGCCTTTTTTTAATGTGGAAAATATTGTGTTACTCAGATTTTGCAGAGCTCAAGGGTTCTTGCAATGGAGTAATCGAGTGTTATCTGAATTATTTAAAGCCTGGGATTAAAGGCCTTGGAGTTGACTGCTGACAAACTCTCAAATGTAGGCAGGGGAAAGTTTAGTATTCTTATCTTTCTGTTTATACTTTGAAAATAATTGGGCCAATTGTGGTAAATTATTTTTAAAGTTTATGCATAATAACAATGAATATTTCTTCTATGAATTGTTTCCCAAATGAGCAAGTAAGATTATTCAGAAAACAAGTAGTTATCTGTTTACTACATACCAGTGTGTCACCTAACATGCACTGTTTTCACAAGATTATGCTTTAAAAAACATATTTGCTATGGAAAGCTTTACTGTTTCAGAAAAGCATTTAGGGTGTGGATACACACAATGTATTCATTCAACAAATTCATTTGGGGGACATGACAATTTTATGTCATGTTTTTCCTTTTGCTATTTTGGTTGACTTCCTAATTTGCTTAAAGGAGGCAATATTCCATTTGTATATACCTGTTTATTTGTAAACTAAAGGTACCTACTAAATGGGACTTGTCTTTCACAGATTATCTCTGAGTAAGTTTTATCAAATAAACAAATAGAGAAAAGCTTTAAAATAATATATAATACATTGAATGTGTACATATATCATTGCACAGCACACCATTTCAGCACATTTAAAGACTCTAAAGATTTCTTTTTCTTCTTCCTCCTCCTCCTCTTCTGCTTCTCTCTCTCTCTTTTTCTTTTGCTAAGAAACTAAGCAAATAGCATTGTAATAACATTTCCTTAAATATTCCAGTGAATTTATATGGAAATTGGAATACCTTCCACATTTGTCAAAGGAGAAAGAATAATACATAAACATTATATTCAGCAAATGTTTAAAATAGAGAAATGATATTTGTTGATATTATTTACCATGGAAGCAATATTTGTTAAATTTGGTATATCTTTATGAAATCATTGTTATTCCCCAGTACGTTTTTTTCTGGGACAATACATACATACTTGTATTTTTAAAGAAAATATTTACATCTCTAACAAAAACCTAAGAATTTTACGACAGATTTAGCACATCACAAAAATTACTTCATAGGTATGCAAATCATGTATATTCTGGAATTTTTTTTTTTTTACCTTAAAAAAGCCACCTGGACAGATTTATTCTTTTTTTTTTAAAAAAAAGACACATTTTAATAAATCGCCACTACAAAAGGAAACAGATATCTTGCTAAAACTTGTGCATCTTTATCCAAATGAAGTTGAGATTACAAAACATATGATTACAAAATGAAAAGTATATACAGTCTGGGGAATTTATCTGGAAACATTTCAGTTTTTGCATTTGTGTTTCTTCCTGGCAGATACATATAATTCAGACCTTTTTTCCCTCTTGACAGAATTTGTCAAATTCAGTTTGAATGTATATGAACATGATCTGACAAAATACAGTAGCAATAGGTTATTATAAAGTATAAATGTAAATTCTGCTGAATGTTGCCTTAATACATACTACTTTCTGTCTTATCTAAAAGTTAACTAGTGTTGTTTTTCATGATGGAATGAAGGTAAAAAGAAACTGATAGAAATTTGACTTGCCCCCTATGATCTGCCTGTTGCCAGAGAATTCTGGTTACTTGTATAGATCTAAGACTTCTGTGGAGCAACTCAGCCTAGCACTTATTTATTTATAAACTTTCAGCTCACTAGAGACTCAAAGTTATATTTAGAAAACTAGAGCCTCACATGATATACATTTATTTGATTCTTTCATTTAAATACTTAATGAGTATACCAAAAGTAATTTTTAATCAAAAATTTTCATTAGGTTTAACATATATTGCATTTAAACGCCCCTAATGTATTTCTGTATATACCGTAATAAAACATCTCAATTTTTGGAAACAAAATCAAACTTCTGAATGAAACTTTTCCCTCAAAATTATTTCCTATAGTTCTTCTTAGTTCAGTATTTCCTTTAACTAATTGCATTTTGGTACATATGTTGTGAAATCCATTTTGGCTTAGACATCAATTTTTCACCCAGAAAGCCTATCTGCTTATATAACCACTTGTGACAAAGCAGAGTATTCTAGAGAATTTCACAAAAGCTCCAAAGATGTGTGTGTGTGTGTGTGTGTGTTAAACTATTTAAATCCCAGAGGTTTATGGATGTTTGTTATAAGTTGAAAAGGAAGTATTCAGCACTGCCAATGTGGTAGTTTTTTTTAAAATGAAGGTTAAGTTTTACAAATGCCTAAAACATAAAATATACAAAATAAAACATATCTGTATTTGGATTTTTAATCTTGGTAATCAGTGATTGAGTGTTTTAGGTTGACACAAGCTTCTCTTTCACTTAAGGAAGCTGTTTAGAAATACTGTAAGGAACTAGCTGTGTTGAGATTATGGCAAAGAATTAAGGTATTTTTGTTTATTTTTTTCTTGTGTTTTTATGGATTAAAATGTAGCTGAATGTCCTTGAACTCTTCTAGTGCCCCTTATGTGTTTTATTGCTTTTTGGGAAATACTAATGGGAGCAGGGGTGTTGGAGAGGAGGGGGTTAGGCAATAGAGTCTATGGATCAAGTAGAGTTTGGGTGGAAATGCTAATAGTATTGAACCAGTCTCCTTGTGCCAGGAAAGGGTTCATTTGCCAAGCTTTTCTTTCTCTATAATTCTTCTGCCTCTGCACTCAAGGTGCCTAAGAGATCCCATGAAAATTAAGCTCTGGTAAAAATCACTTGTTCTGTACCTGATGAAAAAGGTATTAAGAGGCAGGAGAATGACTCTGGTTTCACATCAGGACTGACACTTCGAAGTTCATGCTAGTCTGCAGCAACATAATGTTATGTTTTATGGATGTGCACGATGTTTTATTTCCCAGTAGTTACATGTACATTGCAGATGCATGAAGACCATATTTAAAATTAAAACCCTAAAAACAGGAACATTCACTTGAACATATTTTGTAAGAAAAAGACATTAGAGGGGAAAAGGTCTTAGCTATGGGAAAAGAAAAAAAATACTTAGCCATGAAAATATATAATTACATTGCATTGCAACTAGCTTTAATCAAATTCCAGTTTTCTGAAGACCACAGTTAACTGAAGTTTAAGTAACTTATTCATAACTATTTATACCTTAAGTTTATGAATATCCTAAGAGTTTTTCTGGATACTCCAGTTTCTTATGAAAGGCAGCTTTTGTAAAACCAGCCATCTGAGATCCCATTCTATCTCAGCTACTTTTTATCCTAAGGTGATTTATTGGTCTTCTGAGACCTAAAGGTAAACAGATTTGTTTGTACATGTACATCACCACAGAGCCCAGCCAGGGCAAGTCATTCCAGTGCCACCTGGGAAGAGTTGAGATTGGGGCTGTGGGGCCTGATCAGAAAGGCTGTTAAGCTTGACATGACAGGTTCCTGGGGCCTTTGTGAAAGCCCTTGCCCTTAGAAGCAGAGCCACAGTTTCTCCAAAGTGGTAGACTAATGCCAATTTCATGCTTTGGTGCAATCCTGGGTTTGCTAGCATCAACCCTAATTACAGCTGTGAAGAATATAAGCTTCGTGATCAAGCTTTCCCATTCTCTCCTGTACCTCCTCATCTTTCTCTCTTCTTCTTTCTTCTCTTTTTTCCTTCTCTTCTCCTTCTCTTCTCTTCTCAGACTGCAGTGGCAATGAATCAGCCCAATGGGCAGATGCACTTTGCTATTGATTTGCTTGCTTTGTAAATTATGCTGTAAAACTAGTCAGGTGAGGGCTTGAAGTTTTTTGTTTGTTTGTTTGTTTGTTTGTTTTTAGACTAGTGTACTTGTTGAGTACAAGACTCACTTTGTGGAGTTTGGCGATCTGGCCAGAGGCATGGAGAAGACCACATTGTAGGTGTGATTTTCTTCTAGGGTGGGCTTAGAGTAACCTAAGGGTTAGTGATCTGAGACATATCTCTGGGACTGCCCAGGAACAACAATCTCAAAGATTTAGGAAGAGCTCTCCTGATTTTAGAAGTTCTGGATCTGGAAGATAGAGAATGGGGTTGCTCTTTCTGGATAATTCTATGTTAGTTATGTCCTCATCCCCTTCTAGTGTGTGGCGTGTGTGTGTGTGTGTGTGTGAGTGTGTATGGAGAGAGAGAGAGAGAAAGAGAAAAAGGTAGAACAGATAATGGTAAGTACAGTTGTTGAGATAACAGAATGGCCCTAATTTAGAGTTGGAATACAAACATAACTCTAAAAATGGTTATCAAGGACTTTTGAGAACATTAAAACAAGTCAAACTGATTAGGACAAATAATCATGCAGTTTTACAATGCCTTTTGTTTGAAAATTTACTTCTATGGATGGATCAAGGGATTAGGGGGAACAAAAAAGTCTGAACTGCCTGGAAGATAGTAGAATTGCTAGGTTGCAAGGAAAGTTGTCTGGTGTGTTCACTGATCTTTAAATAAGACCAAGGGATGATGGGAAGAAAAAGAACTGGCATTTGGTTGGGTGTACTCTATGTGAAATGCTCTACCAGGCTCTATCATAGACACATTATTTCATATATTCTCACCTCAGCCCTTTAACATAGGTATTAATTTTTCTTTATTTTACAAATGAGAATGCTGAAGCTTTGAAGGGTTATATAACCTGGCCAGGGTCACACAGCTAACAAATTTTGGAATTAAGACTAGAATTTAAATAAGTTTTTCTCCAAAATCTGTATTTTTTCTTCAACCAGAAATATCTCCCATGATTTATTTTTCTCATAATCACTCATGACAGAAGTAGGTATTTAATCACCACGTATCTTCCCAGACTCGTTTTTCTTCATACTCTCCTCTCTGCAGTTATTTTCTACTTCTGTCATTGGGCAGATGCCGTATGCTTTTTCAAACACTCCTATCCAAAACTCTCTCTCTTCTTTGGCTCAAACTGTTCAGTTTGCCTGCAATGCCTTCACCAGGACATTGACTTGGGTTGCCTTTTATTCACATGGGTGTATGAGCTCATGGGCTTGAAGCCAAACATATATATATATATATATATATATATACACACACACACATGAATGGAATTTTATGTTGCATTAAACTGTGAAACAGGGAAATTGGGCAAAGGCAGTAGCAATTTTACTTTTCAGAGATTTAATTTTGGGATGTAATGATTCTTTTTTCTTCTTTTTCCAGTTTTTCAATATTTATTTTAAGAAAGCTTTTTTGCTACCCTGTTTCACTTCTGAACACATAATCTAGCCAATTAAATCATGAGTCTGAAACTTCGAGGCCTTGAGCTAGTTCTTTACTGAGGTTAAGCATCATTTAGTAGCATAATTAACTCTTTAAAGCTCTTAACTCACTATATTCTACTTATTGAATGGTTGATACTTAGTGCTAATTCTCAAAGAAAGGAAAAATGAGAGCATGTTAATAACATCTAATATATTCTATGAAGTTTTCTAAATATGGGTCTACATCTAGTATATTGAATATAATTATGTTTTAGTTTTCTTATGAGAGTAGTAATCCTCACTTAAAGGAAAATTATGAACGTTTATTAATACTGGCAGAACATCTTGAGAATGATAAATAATATAAAGTAGAAAAATCAAAATATAAATGCTAGATTAGAAAATATTTAAATTCAAAATTATATTTACTATTTAGTTCCAAACATTAAATGAATGTTTCTATTTTCCTTCTTATAGTTTCCATTGAAATATTTATTTAAGATTCTTATACTAAAATCTTTAAATGACTATTACTTATGTATGTCTATTTCTAGAAAACTAATCACCGTACTGTAGGGAATCTAAGTATTCCTTCTATTGAGCTAAAAACTCAGAGGTAATCTAGGGTTAAAAAATGTAACTTAAAAGTACAGTATTTTGGTGATTAAAATAATTTAGTAAATAATGAAAGAGAATATTAAAATTTAATATAGCAGTTTTGGGATGGGAATTAACATTGGAGAGCACACTAAGTATTTATTTCAAAAATACAAATGACCTTGGAACTTATGTTTTTGGGTATAAGTTACTATTTGTAGTACTGTTCCAAATAAGGCATTGAGGGCTGATTTGAAGCAGTGTGATATAGTGTTAATATGGAGAACAAAAGAAAGGAAACAATAAGGGCATATACTCATTTTAAATCTTTCAGAAAAGTACTGTAATATTAGTGACCAAAATATGAGACCAATAATCTGAGATTTATTAAAAGCCAAACCTCTGGTGAGCCATTATAGCTCTTTGACTTTGACTTAATTTCTTAATCCCAAAATGGAGATAAAATTGCTTGCTTGCAAAAGGATAGTGAATACTAATTAATTAATGGGTCTGAGCACTGCTGATACATTCCATTTTCTTAATTCATGTTTTAAGGCTACAAACACAGACATGCTTACAATATGGAAGCTGTCTGTTAATACATAATGTATCCCAATGTTTGGGTTGTTCAAATGCATACCTAGGAGACTCAGATGAGTCACAGATACATTTCTTGAAGAGCTTAATAGTGGTTTTAAACTACTCAGCTCAGAATGTAACTTTTGATAGAAAACACTGAATTTTACTGGTTTCATCTCTGAGACTTAAGATGTGTGTGTGTGTGTCTGTGTGTGTGAACATGCTTATATACACAGTTTCTTTTGCATTTTAGGTAGAAATGTAGAGAAATGTATTTAGCAAAATAAACCTCTTAATCACCATGAATCCGAACTAGTGCTTGTCTCCAGTTTCTAGTTTGTGTGCAGTTCCTCAAGGCATGGTAACATCTGCCTAGGCATTAGTGGCGTGATCTGCTTAACCTAAATTTAAGGAATTGTTTCAGGTTTTTGGGAATTAATTTGTCATGATAGTGTCATCTGCACAAGAATGTAAGTTAGATCATGTATGGCCTTCCAGAGCGGATGGGCCTCACATGTGTGTGCTATCATGGAAAAGGTGCAGGGCCAGGAGTCAGGAGCCCCTGTTTCTAGGCCTGCCTTCACCTCTGACAAATTGAATGAGGCAATGAAAAGTGACAGTTTCCTCAACTATAGGAAGAGTGCACTGGATTAACATTTTGTGTCCCTAGTACTATAAGCCAAATCTCTAAATTTCCAGGCTCATGCTCTCCCTATTGTTTTACCCTACTGTTTTCGAGTGCTTCTGCAGGAGTCAACTCTGGGCAAACTACGTGCCAGGGAGTATTGCCTGCAGAGAGCTGTGCACATATTCAATAAATGTTGCTTGAAATGCTTCATGATTAATTAGCCATCTAGAGAATGCCTGTGATCAGTGTGGATGACTGAACCTTAATAGTAAAATAGTTAAAATTTATTGAGTACCTCTAATGTGACAGGCACTCTATTTGCAGTTTACATATGATATCTCACTTAAGCAACCATCTAGGAAACACATCTAAATCCTCCTGGAGAGTTTTGACATTGTGGTATTATTGGCCATTCTTCTCAGGAAGTCTTTTCTGCTGACCTTGTTCAGAGCCTCCCTTATGATGTAACTTGAAGAAACCCAATAAATGCAAATAGGTTTGCATTGGAAGAAAACAGGGCTAACTATCCACCCAAACCTCAAGCTAATGCACTGAATGTACAAATTGTATCTTAAAAAGCTATGGGGAAGATCATGTTCGTGGGAGAATCTTCTTCCTCATCACCCATGGTTCCTCCCCTTATCTGAATATTTAAATGGGCATGAAGTAGTTTTTCTTTTCTTTCTTTCTTTTTGTAATTCTGCCATGAAATACCTCAATAATGCCTCTTGTCCTCCCTGTCCCTGGCATAATTGTCTTAGTTCAGACATTCATTATCTCTCTTGTGGAATGTTGTAATAGCCTCCTCAGTGGTCTTTCTTTTCATCCTTTTCTAATATTTTCTCTTTTCTTGCTGCCAGAGTGAATTTCCTAGCACTCAAGCTGATTGTGTTTAAAATTCCTCAATAGGTCCCCTTGACATCCTACATGGAGTATTGCCTCTTTGCCACCTAGTTCCCACACAGAGGGAGCTGCCCCATTCTTTAGGTATCTGTGCACTTTGATATATACCTCTTTCAGCAAATATATTTTATGCATGTCACTTCTATTGGTTTGTGAGCTTTATGTAATAAAACATCTTTGAATCATATCAGTGACGCCACATTGTTAAGGATTGCTGAAGGAATAAAGACTTTGGGGAGCCTGAGCTATTTCCTGGTTTCAAGAGAGGAAACATAAAGACTCCTTTTTCTTTCTGTGATAGCCATCTTGGGCAACAAAAAAAGGCTAGATAGAATTTTTATTTCCAACCTTTCATTTCTTCTGGCCCAAGAATATTTCTCTGTGAGGAAGGACCAATCCTATATTGTTAAATAAGTTTTGTAGCTCTGTCTTAGGAGAATTCTATTAGGTTGTTGCAAAAGTAGTTGCAGTAATGGAATTTTGGGTAATGGCATTACTTTTAATGGCAAAAACTGCAATTACTTTTGCACCAACCTAATGGTGTCTGAGCATTGTGCCTTTGTTAACTTGTAAGCCAGTGCATACCTTTCTCTAGCTGGTATGTTGAGAGCAGGATATGGCTAACCAGGTTGATAAAAACAGATTTAGAATTTCAAAGCATAGAGAGTAAAGAAAATCTAGCTTCTAATGATGATTCCATTACCTACTAGTTGTGTGAGTTTGAGTGAACATCTTAGCCAGTGTAACCTTAATTTTCTTTTGTATACAATGGGGATAATTCCCAGGTTATAGAGCTGTTCTGAGCATTCAGTATTATGACATGTAAAGCACCTCATGTAGTGCCTGGCATTAAGTACTCTCATAATAGTAGCTATTACCATCATTATTATCATTATTAGTAGCATTTAATGCCCTGCTGCAATGAAGAGCATCACAGTTCATTACAATTGTTTTTCTAATCCATTTTCTTATTTAATTCTCATAAACCCCAACCCTATAATTATAATCTATGAAAAGGGCTTGATTTATTGTCTTAGAATTTCTGATAGGCAACTTACTTGGCTAGGTGACAGCAGGCTAGGACTCAGAGATAACTGTTTCAGGACTACTTCTCAAAGATCTGATCCTTCTTTCTGATAGGAGGAACTAAAGTCTTAAGACCAAGTTTACCCTGAGAGTCACAGCTAACCCCCTACTCCAGAAAGAGAATGTTTCCAGGGCTGAACCTAAGCTGGTACAAGAAGGCTGCAGTAAGTAAGGTAGAGAAAACATTCTTAGAATGACCCAAGAGAAGATAAGTGGAGGAGTGGGAAGAGAAGGAACCTCCTTGGAGGTCCTGCAGAACCTTCTCAGATCTGCAGAATAATGGCGTAGCCCGAAAAACATCAAAAGATGCACTTGATTCCTTTTTCTCTCTCACCCTCTGTTCATCCTTCAGCAAACCCTATCAGCTTTACCTTCAAATAATTTCCTAAATCTGATCACCTTTTTCTATTTTCACCACTATTGTCTTGGATGGAACCACCATCATTTCTCTCTTGATCTATTGCAACAGTCTTTAAATTGGTCTCCTTATTTCTACTCTTGGCTCTCCTGCTCCTCCTCTACAGAGCTGACAGAGTGAGCTATTAAAATGTAAATCAAATCACATCACTCCACTGCTCAAAAATGTACAAAGGTTTCTGTCACACTCAGAATAAAATCCAGAGTCCTTGCAATGACACTCGAAGCCTTACATGATCTACCTACCACCTACCCCTTCCAGTTGCTTTCCTTCCTTTTCTTACCCACTCATCCTATTCAGCCACTCTGGCTTTCTTGTTCACAGATTTTGTATATTATGAAACTATTGAAGTTTCCCTTTTTGAATTGGTTTCTAATACGTTTAGAGCTAAATTTCTGGTCTATCTCTAGTAAGCTTATAATAATGTATATTTTTAAAAATTACCATTGTTACTTCTGACTCAGCTTTCCTTTTCTGCTGTTACTTTCACTCTCCTACTTTTCTTAATTAAAAACTAAAATGTAAACCTTATTGTCTTTTTATTGTAAAATCAATATACATGTTTTTGACCATAAAATCAGAAAATATAGACAATTGAAAAGTAGAACAATATTCTTATCAAATCCCCCACCCCGCACTAAATCTTCCAGCTATTGTAAAGTTTAAACATCTTAACATGAGTTTAAAAAATCCTGGTTTCTGCTTATCTCTTGCTTAATCTCTTAACACTCCCTGTTCGCATGATTACCTTCTGTTCATTCTTCATATCCTCAGTGGAAACATTAGGAGGCCTTCCCAGATATTTCACCTATGAGCCCTCTAACCTCATAGCGCAAGGTGAGTCCTCTAGTGCAAAGTGATGTTGTTGCCCCTTTCGAAGAGCAGGGACATGTCTTTCTTATTCTTTACTATATCCATGTAATTAGTTTAGTATCTGGCCCAGAGAAACCGCTTAATGAATATTGATGAGTGAGTGAATAAATGAATGGATGAAAAGTTCTTGCTGGGGGAGGGTTTTTAAAAGTCTCTGTTCAAGGTTTATGTTCTACCATAAATGTTGTATGAGAGGTGTGCAGGCAGTAGGTGTAAAATATAAAACACTCTGGGCTAGGCTTGGTGGCTCATGCCTGTAATCCCAGCACTTTGGGAGGCCAACGTGGGCAGATCACCTGAGGTCAGGAGTTTGAGAACAGCCTGGCCAACATGGCAAAAACCTGTCTCTACTAAAAATACAAAAATTAGCTGGGCATGGTGGTGCGTGCCTGTAATCCCAGCTTCTTGGGAGGCTGAGTCAGGAGAATTGATTGAACCTGGGAGGCAGAGGATGCAGTGAGCTGAGATTGCACCACTGCACTCCAGCCTGGGTAATGGTGTGAGACTCTGTCTCCAATATATATATCACTCCAAATAGGTGCTCTTTAAGGGGTGATATTATGGAAATCCTTTGTCTTGGAGTATACCCAATAAGATTTAAGATTGCCAAAGCCCTTCTTTCAGTAGGAGATCTCTTCAGTCATCTTCCCCTTAGTGCTACTCATGGGAAATATTGAGTGTGAGTTCTTGAACATAGTAGAATCAAACAAAAAGTTAGAGAACCAGAATATGACATTTTTCATCATTCTAATTTTATTGATTCACAGTGTTCATTTTATTGATTTATACAATCAATTGTGTTTTCTCTGTGCCCGTAGTTGGGGAGCAAGCACTTTGAGCTTGCAGTAGATTTGTAGATATCTTTTCATGCTTAGTCTCTCATCAGGATGGTGGAGATGTGCTGAAATTAATTTATTATCTGAATTAATGAAATCCCTTTTATTTGGCTCTGCCATCTTTATAGAGTAGTTAAATCTTTGCTCTAGGCAGAAGTGATGGCAAGACCACTATCTGCAGAGACACAGCAATGTGCAGGGATGGGAAAAGCAGATAGTTCCAGAAAATAGTTCATTCTAAACTTCCTAATATTTTATAAAATGTTCCTGCTCATCTCTTTATATGCAGATGGTTTTTATAAAAGCGAATAAGAAAGCAGATCACATTTCATCTAATAATATACAAGGTGTTGGATTTAGAAGCCATAATGATGAAAATGACTGTCATTGTCTCTTCAGTTGGATTTGCTATGGCTACTACATACTGAATGAGCCTATCCAAGAGGTAGAGATTTGCTCTCTCTCTCTGTTTTTTTTTTTTTTTTTTTTTTTTTTACCAAAAATAGCTACCATTTATTGAGTGCTTGTAATCATATAATCTTGAGCCTATAGAACAACTCAATAGTTGGATGTGTTTGCTCCCACTTTACTGAGGAGTAAATTAAGATGCAGCAATGGTAAATAATCCAAATCATAAAACTGGTGTTCCAGCTGGATTTCTTTGACTCCAAAGTCCCTGCTCCTACCACAAGAAGGCCTTAGGTAGAATGGTGGAAATGTCAATGTAGGATCTAAAGTCTTTTAAAATGTTTTCAAATAGCAGTGAGATATTTTTTCTCTAACATGCAAATTTACATTATAAATGTATGATTGAGGCTATAATGAAGATAGAAAGTTTGCTTGGAGGTGAGGGAAGGTGCTCCAGTGAGAAGATAGGATGGGATAAAATTGTGAAAATTTTATTGACTCTTAAATCTGTAAAAGCTTGTAAGATTAATAAAGATACAAGTTGAAAGGAAAGAAATAAGGGTGTACTGAAGATCCCTTGAGTCCCATGGTTGATTAATTAAACAGGAGAAGACAGTGAACAAAACAGAGCATATTATAGGGGGCAGATCCTAAAACCAAGCTTGGAAACTGACCCTGGTGGAGCAGTCAAGGGAACAAGGAAACAAGACAGAGAGGCAACAAAATACACAGGTTGCTTTGATTGGTAGAATGTGGCTCAAGTCAGAGAACATATGCCAATCAAGATTCTTAAGGAGATATGAAGGGTGATACTTCCAAAGTGTTTATAGATTCTGCTCCATAAGGCATTTTTCTTCAAAGACCCTAGCAGAGAAATGGCAATAAATACTGAAGCTTGATCTAGGACTAGTTAGCGGAAGTCAGGTGCTATTGACAGGTTTTTCAACCTACTGGCAGTGACAACATTTAATCTCCAGGAAGCCTTGCTGGCCAAATAGCAGACTCCAAGACAAATTGGCTACAATCCCTGTCCTTTTCTCAAAAAGATCATGTTGAGAAGGGAGATAGGGAAGGTAGGGAAAGAGACAGATGTGTAAGCAGATAAATTACAGATAGTATAGTGAATTATATATGATACATACATATACATAGGAGGCACTTTGGAAGTAAAATAGGAATCTTGACCAACTTTTAATAGAAATACACCAAAACCTTATATGAAGTTGTGTTTTGGTATAAGAAGTAATGTGCTATGTAACATTAGCACCGAATAATTAATTCTTTCTGATGGCTTTAAGGAAAACTGCATTGAAGATGGAATATGTGAGAGACCTTGAAGGATGAGCTTTGTTTAAGGCAGAGAATAGTATTAACAAGTACCAAGAACAAGAATGAGAATTCTGTACCTTTTTTCCTTTGCAGAAAAGTTCTAGGAATAGAACTGTAATCTGTTCAACCAGGAAGAAGCACTCAAACTGTATACTCAATCATCTCCTTCAATTATCATTAAAATGATCTGAGGTAAGCAATTGCCCAGCTCCTGTGACACTTAAGTTTATAACAATGGGTTTCCTTGTTGTAGAAGTGCATTTTGTTGTGAGTATCTGTGTCTACAGACAAAGCATAGAGGAAACTCTTGGAGCTCTAACTTTTGCAGTGATTGTTGGAGAGAATTCTGTGTGTCTCTGGTAGATGAGAGGGTTAAATGTGGTGTGTGTGAATGTGTGTGTCTGCATAGGGGGAGGTATAGGAGGTAGACATGGAGCAATTCCAGGATCCTGGGAAGAGGCTGTGACTCCTTCTACCTGTCTTTGGACTTCTTTTGTCAGGTTCTGTTCAGGTCTCTGTAGGAAGACTGTGCTGTCCTGGCTTTTAGCAGATGGCATTTGCAGGGATCTGGCCTTTGCCAGATCCACCACACCAAGAAAAGACAACGTTGTATGGGAAGATATTCTGGAATATATATATATATATTTAATTATATATTAAATATATATAATTAAATATATATATAATTAAATACATATATAATTATATATAATTAAATATATATCTATATAATTATATATAATTAAATATATATCTATGTAATTATATATATATATAAAAAATTAAATGAGACAGTTGCTTCCAGAGATAAATCTTTAGCCTTCAAATTCTCTTCTGTGATCTAAGAGATAATACAGAACATTTCTAGGTGGTATACCATTGCTTTTTAACAGCTGCCCTATGGTGAAAAAGCCAGGCACAGTAAGTACCCGAAACTATAGAAATGTCAGCATGTGGTATGCTGATATATTAATTCCAATAGTATTGATTCAGAAACACATATTACATATATGCCATATGGGCTTTAAATATTTATGAAAGCTAAAAGTCATGGAAATAATTCTTTAATGTAAAAGTTAAATATATATTACTGTAATTTTTTATGGACTAAATTTTAGGCATTTAATTTTTAACTTACAGATTCTTACTAAAGAGACACTTATAACTTAAAAAAGTCAATTCTTATTAGTTACTTACTCTTCAAAAAAACACTTTATTAGACGCTATAAAGGAATGAAAAGGATGTCTGGAATTTGTTAGGTTCCTAACTTGTTCTTCCTGGCTTCTATTTTTACCACCCATTGAGTGGTAATTCTTCATTATAGGATAATAACTGAAGGAAATAATAGGTAAATCTCAAATCAGTTCACTCTTTGCCTTTTCCAAGTGAAATGGCTTATGGGGAAAAGCAGAGCTGGCAGGAGAGAGTAAAGCAATGATTGTAAAGAAGGTGTCTTAGAATTGAGAAAACAACACACATACTGTTTGTTTGTTTGTTTGTTTTGGCATGCCCTTTAAGCCTGGTGTGGTGCTAGAGTGATACGGCATAATTTAGTCTAAAAGTGCTGGACTAGTAACCCTGAAACCTGGCCTCTAGCTGTGTCTCTGAGACTAATTGGTTGTATCTTAGTTTCCTAATTTGTAAATGAGAGACTGATTAGTTTATCCTTAAATGTGATGTTATGAAGATTATCTAGATTTTTACAGATTTCCACAGAAGACTTTATTCTATTGAGAACTGCATATCTGTATACAATCCTTGGTTTCTTCCCATATATTCCTGGCATATATGTTCAATTAATGAAGGAGTAAAATAATATGAAAGGGTTGTAGAAGCTGCCTCTATTGTGCCCTGAGAGCCTGGCACACCTATCTTGTGGATCTGGAAAGTTGTGGAATACCCTGTGCTTGAGTGCCTCTGTCCCTCTCTCCAGGCTTAATCACGATCTGTTTTTTTCCTGACACCATCAAGTTCTCTTTCTAAAAGAGGCTACATCTGTTTTCCTTGCATATGTGTTGGAATAGAAAAAGATGCTGCCATGAGACTTGCCTTGTCGTATGATTTATATATAAATCACCTTTTCCTATATTTTGAACACCTTCTTATCCATTTCACCATCTTCTTTCTATCCTGCATTATTCATTGACCCAGTTCTATGACATACTTTTGTCCATCTTGATAGTTTCAGCACTTAGCTTGTAGTTTGCCTATCTTCTTTAACACCTACAAACATACATAAAAATTTTGACTTGATTTTTAGATACTTGATTTTTTTTTAACGTCCCTATGTTTTCACCTTCACTTTGCCAATATATAACTATTCCTGTGGAATCTCATCCTTATCTAGAATGGTTTATCTTCTATATCTTAAGATGTTATAATACCACCACCACCACCACCACCACCATCATCATCATCATCAAGTAGTATTATTTTCAGTGCTTTTTTTCCTCATCCATTTTTATACGTTGAACCTTTAACATTCTCTCACACCAAACAAACTGGTATTCTAGTTTTAATTTTAAAATTCTTTCTCCCCAGCACTATCTATTTACCTTTGAATTCTTTCGAATTCCTGTCTCCTCTGGGCCCCATGATCAGTAATTAAACTGACATTTTGAGAGTGCAATAATCTTGCATCTTCTTGATCTTGCAGTGGATCTGGTGTGCCAGTCCTGGCATCTAATGAAGCCTGATTGTCTGAGTTCCCAGCTCTTGTCCTGCCAGTTGTAGGAGGTCATAAAAGCATACTAATTGAGTCCTATAGAAATATATGCAATCTGTCCTTAGCTAGACCTTTCCTGTTCTCTGTGACTTTACATCACATTTGGATGCAGCAGTTCCAATTCATTTCCCCACTCCTTCTGTCCTCTGCCTTGTTCTTACTTCTTTTACACTTAACAGATAAGCTTTCCTGATTTACTGAGAACATGTGTGGCAATAATCCTGTCAACTTCTTTCTCTTCAATTCAGAAAATCTCTTGTACTTCCACCCATTATCCTCCTCACTGCTATCCCTTTTTTCCATGATTAATTCCAGCAGCTTGTGATTGATCTTATGGCCACCTGATTCCTTCTGGGATCTGTTTGTTTCTTGTGACTTTAAGTTCCCAGACCTACCACTTGTTTGTTGTGTGATTTTTGAGTAGGTTTTTGAACTTTGAGACTCTGTTTTCTCATCTGTAAAATAGGAAAATATTATCCTTCTCATTTGATTTCTGAAGGATCAGATGAGATAGTGGATTCTCATATATCTTTCTAACTGCTTATTTGTGGTGACAGGTCTTAGCAATTTGAAGCAGAACTGTATTTTTCTTCCCAAATCATTAACCTTTGCCCTAACTAGGACCAGAATCACACCAAGCATCATATTCTAACTACAAAAGGTAGAAACATATTTATGACTAAAGCAATCAGGTAGAACAGGAGATATGCTGCCATCCCAGGGAGATTTTTCTCCCAGACAACTGTGGAGCCTCACTTGTTTAGAAAGATGAGAGCAGTAAATTTTGAAAATAAAAGTAACTGGCAACTTGAGTATTAACATGACTTTTAAGAGCTCATCTGTTTGACCTACAAAATAATGGGGTTTGTCTGAATGATCTCTTTTGCAGCTTCAGGGATCTGTGATTTTCTGGCCCTGAGTCTGAGCTCCTCTTATAGTATGAAATTCATAGACTGAACTCCCATATCTCCTGAAAAATAAGTGAGTGGCTCAGGGCTGGTACTATTTCATCAGACAAAGAAGAATTTCTTGTTGCAAATGATTGTACTATTAGTTTTGAGAGAAAACTCAATGATCTGCTCAGTGTACAAGGAGCAGTATTGAGTGTTTCCTAGCGCATAGATAGCTGGCAGGCTTAAAATGAGTATTGATGTGTTTACGTGGAGATAAGGATACACGTTAGCTTTTCGCAGAATTCCGTTTTCAATTACTCTTGAACTAGTTTGAAAATTCATCGTCTTCACGCCAAATACTTTTAGTGTGCCATGTATGCTGAGTAGCAGACCCTGACATCTCAACAGGGCTCACGTAAGTATACTCAGGCAAAAATTAAATGAAATTGGGGGAGTGCAGGTCTCTGGTACTGCTCTGGTAGTCAGAATCAATAATTTTTGCCCATTATGTGATACACCTATGTTTCTGTCTCTCCATTCTTTCTCTTTTCTCCTCACTTTTTCATTCCTTTCTGCCTACTTTTCTCTCTTCTTTTTGCCTTTTTTTTCTTTCACATGGAATGCATTGCCTTTTTTGAAAAGAATGAGTAATGCCTGTGTACAGTTTTCTCTAGGATTAGCTGCTTTTGCTTGTTAAAAACAGAGAATATCACAGAGACCTAGGAGAGAGGATGGTCAGGGGAGGACGTTCAGGCCATTTCTGTAAGTTTAGGCCACATCATACTCTACGTAGATGACCTTTCTATATGAGAAAATTCCATCACCTTTTCTGATCTCTCTTCCAATATTGACCAACATTCACGGTCACAAATGCTACAGTATTGAACCTGCTGCTAAATTGTCTCAACGCTGGCAGCAGTGAATGTGTTGACAAGTAAAGGCGAAAAATAAAGCAAAAGGAGCTATTGAGGCATGGCCCCAGAAAGGGTCAGTGTTTATAAATATGATGCTTTATAGGATAGCTGTATGTGTATGCAACCTAGGATCAAATTGATCCTCTCAAAATATAATAAGCCTATAATTCACAGCTACTCCACATCCTGTGCTGGTCCCATATGTGGCCACAGCTGTGGGGTCCTCAGTATAGTTATTTAAAATCAAAGAGTTAGTCTAAAGATAGATCATTTATTTAATAACGTTAGTAAAATTTTGGGAGGCATATTTTTACCAGTGGAGATTATACTTATTCCATAGAATTTTATGGGCTGTCAGATTGGAATGGGACCTCACTCCTCTATCAGATGCTTGATTATCCATTAGGATAGCCAAATGACCACCTACCCTGTATCTAGATATTTCTGGGGGATGGAGTGTACTTGTGAAGCCTCTTTCATTTGTAAAGCACTCAAGTTACTAAAAAGTTTGGTCTTGTATGAAGAGATTTAAGCATAATCTAAGTATCTATCTCTTCAGGCCTTCTTCATTCAGGATTTACAGTTTGCTTAAAATAAACCACCTCCCTCCACCCCAATAAAACAAAGCAAAGCAAAAGTCAACCTGAACATAATTTACAAATCTAAATAGATCAATGAGAAACTAATAAATTTATTTAATTATTTAGGTTTTTGTAAAAAGATGATTTGTTTAAGCAGGAACACATACAAAAAAAGTGTACCTAATTACATTTTTTTTTCTTTGGGAAGTCCAACCTTTTATTGACTGAACTATTGATGAGCTCAGCTGTTACTCTTTTTCTCATAAGGCTTAGGGTCAACCCTTAGATTTTTATTTTGTCAAAAACATGATCTTAAATATCTATTAACTTATTTTCATTTTATAAAAGCATTTTTTCCTATAAAATTGCCTCAAACCACAGTGCAAAAGTAAAACATTCTATTAGCTAAAAATCAAAAGTATTAGCTGAACTAAAAATGGAATCTATTAAGAATACCATATTTTAATACTATAAAATTATTCCTTTTAGTTTGTTTTTGATGTGACTAACAAGCAAGTGGGAAGAAAGAAAGAGACATTCAAATAGATTGTGGAGGATTAGGGTTAAAGCTGTGGGCATGCAAAGTTGTGGTATGGTGAAATATATGACTTCTGACCCTTGGTTTTTCCACACACAAAAAATGGGTTGATAGTAATATCTAATACAGAGAATTGTTGAAGGGGTTAGAAACCATACATACGAGTATTTGATAATCAATAAAGAACACTCATTTTTATGACTTATATACCTAACCACCAGGTTCATAATGAATCTATAATTGAGAAGGGTCTCAAGAAAGCTCCCAGAGGTAATGTCTAAATTGTTGCTTCATGAGTCTGGGAGAAAGCTATAGTAGAAAGATCAAAGAATTTGGAGTCCGAAAGGCTTGGTTTTGAATTCTGGGTATGCCTCTTACCAGAAGAGTGACTCTAGGCAAATTATTTATCTCTGTGCGCTTACATTTTCTTATTGTGAGTGTCACATAAATAAGGTGTGTGGCAATGACCAGTGCTTAATAAGAATTAATTTTATATTTTTCCAATGAGACCAATCTGTTGCAGACACTCTGCAGAGTTGAGAGTGGTTATAACCAGTGGGTCATTTTCCAGTTACTTTCAGAGACCCTGGATTCCAGATTGCAAGGCAAGTTGTGAAGCTTTGGCATTATAATATTCTAACAAGGCCCCTATTGCTTTTCAAATGCATATTGTTACCGTTTCATGTGGAAGAAATAAGGTATTTCTACAAACCACTGCTGAAGGAAATGAGAGGACACAAGGAAATGGAAAAACATTCCATGCTCATGGGTAGGAAGAATCAATATCGTGAAAATGGCCATACTGCCCAAGGTAATTTATAGATTCAATGCCATCTTCCCTTTTTCTTAGGGAGTTGTGGAAATTCCTAAAATATAGAAATAGGGACCTGGAATCCAAATCTAAGTATGGTTATTAGCTCTTCTAGTTAACATGCTGTACAAATTCGGGCAAGTCACATATCTAACTTTAGCCTCAGTTTTGAAATGTATAAAGTGGGAATAATAATAATAGGTTCACAGAATTGTTTTGACGTCCAAATGAGATGTTAAAGTTGCTGAAAACTGGTCTGTGCTACATATATGCGAAGTTTATCATCTTACCAAACCTGACTGAGCCAGGGTAACAACACCATTGGCATCTCCTGTTAGATTGGGATAGCCTGAAGCACTGTGCTTCTCAGTACCAGAAGGTCCTCGAGGTGTCAATGGCTGGGGATCATCTTGCTGAAGCTACTACTATGTAGATCTCCCTCTGGGCTACATGGCTTCCCAGGGAGACTGGTCCACACTGTGGATCACACCTGTAACTGTGTCCAGCCATAAGGGAGTCTAGACAATGTAAGTGACTCTGATGAAAACAATACTGCCACCAGATACTCATGGACATAAAGATGGCAGCAGTAGACACTGGAGACTACTAACTAGTGCAGGGAGAGAGAGGCAGGACTAAAAAACTAAGTATTGGATACTAAGCTCATTACCTGCTGATTAGATCATTCATGCCCCAAATCTCAGCATCACACAATCAACCCATGTAACAAACCTGCAACATGTACCCCTGAATCTGAAATAAAAGTTGAAATTATTTAACAAACAAAGCAAAACACTGCCACCAGAAAAAGATCTCAAAGTGTATGTTTTTCTTCAGGATCCTCATCATAGATGAGAGGTAATTCATTTATAATATCTAATAATTATAATAACAGCCTGCATGTTACAGTGTGCTTTTATATACCACATTGTTTGCCCTGATCTTCATGTAAAACACCACAAGGTCCATAAGTCAAGTATTATCTTTATCCCTATTTTATAGATGCTTCAAATTAGACAAGTAAATTTCCCAATATCACCTAGCTAATTAGAGGTAAAGGTGGGGCTTAAGTTGAGATATTCTGATTCTTGATTTATTTTTCTCCCCAACACTAATTTCTTAGGTGTTATTGGTAAAGAACCCAAGCATTGGGAAAACAAAGCTGCAGTGGGTTCAGATAATTTGAAAGTTAACCTGATACCGCTTTTGTTCAGCTGTGCACACAGATAAGCAGCCAGTGACCCATGGAAACCTAGTTCTTTTTCATCGAGGTGGTCAACAGGATCTCAATCCTTTTAAAATGTTCTTTTGATTTTGAATGATTAGAGAAAAGAGAATATAAAAGGCTAAGAGGAAAAATATAAGAAAGTTCAAAAACCAAGAAAGTGCTAAGAAGTTGTGAATTCAAAAGAGACATATCTGTCCATGTTTATGCATGGTCTCCTGAATGAGGTGATTTAAGAGAATCAGGTATGCTTGAAACTATCTTCAGGTGTGAGACGTTGACTTTTAACATCTGTGGAGAGACACATGTGTCAACCTATTGCCAAAGCACTGGTTGTTTATAAACAGCAACAGGAAATTGTTTGCCTTCCTGTAAACTGACACAGGTTTGGGTGAGGATACAGTAAAATCTCCTTAGCATGGCAAGCCTCAGGGCCCCAACATGGCTTTCCAGCCTCTTCTCCAAAGTGGCATCCACTATGAAGCCAACCACACAAAATGCCTACCAGTCCCTGGAGGAGTCAATTTAGGTGCTGGGTTGATTTTCCCTTCCCCATCACCACCTTTTAATGTTAGGATATTACTTGTTGTTACCATTATTACTATTGAGATGTCAGGTTAAAGCATTTTATCAACTTTTCCCAAAGGCTGGGTCTTTTAAAAAATATGACACTGAGAGGAAAATTTCCTCTTTTGCTTCTTCTGTTCACCTGAGATCACATTTTTTTCCTGCTATATGGACATGACATATCCACTCTCTTGTTGGAATAATTTGAGACACTTCTGTTTAGAGTAGTATATTTCTGATTTTATTAGGCAAACATTATTCTTTCCCCATCTCTATATTCTTTTTTTCTTTCTAGAAAAGATTTTTCTTTTTCTTTCTTTTTTTAATTTTTTTTTATTTGAGACAGAATCTCACTCTGTTGCCCGGGCTGGAGTGTAGTGATGCAATATCAGTTCACTGCAACCTCTGCCTCCTGGGTTCAAGAGATTCTTCTGCCTCAGCCTCCCGAGTAGCTGGGATTACAGGCACGTGCCACCATGGCAGGCTAATTTTTGTATTTTTAGTAGAGATGGGGTTTCACCATATTGGTCAGGCTGGTCTCTAACTCCTGACCTTGTGATCCGCCTGCCTTGGCCTCCCAAAGTGCTGGGATTACAGGCGTGAGCCGCTGCACCCGGCCAAGAAAAGATTTTTCAAGCATACCAGTCTGATCATTTAAGTAAGATCCAATATCTGGAGTTTACTTTCATTTCTGTTTTTGAGTTTGGGGAAGAAATAAACCAGTCTACAGTTTATAAATAAAACACATTGTTGAGCCTAATGTATAATGTCAATGCTACAACCACATTTATATTATATTAGTACATTTATGAATAATCTATGTATCTGAATAATTTATTAGTTGAAGAAACATAAAATGAAGAAGACTGCATTTTATCATATGCAGTAAAATATTTCATTGCACTAAAGATAGTTTGGTGTTTTAAAACTTACAAGTGTTAAGTGCTAAATTTAAAAAGGGATGTTAATATAGATTTTTTTTTTCGATTTTTCTATTTGTTTCCAGTAGATAGCGGAATCCCTCTGGACTAGACAGATGACTAGAGGGCAGAGGAGGGTAGGAGAAAGGCCTGGAGATCTGCTCCTGGCACTCAACCTGCTCCTGCACTCTAGAGCCAGACCATCCCCTTCATTGCTCCCCTCTCATTTCAGGCATTATATGCCTTCCACCTTCCACTCCAATTATTCTGCATTTTTTATAATTATTGTATTTTTTCCCTTTAATCTGTTAATGTGATGAGCTATATTTACAGATTTTAAAAGATCTAATCATGTTTAGGTTCCTGGGATCTACTCATGGTCAAGGTATATTACCTTTTTATATATACTTTTGGTTTGCTTATATTTTAGCTGGGATTTTTACATCTGTTCTTATGAATAAATGAGCCTATAATTTTGGAAGTTCTTTTCTGATGCTAGAATCAAGATTTACTTGCTTTGAAGAATGATTTGGGAAGCATTCCCTTTTCCCCTCCATTTTCTGGAAGTGTATATACAGTTGGGATAATTTTTTTTTCCTCTGAAATGTTGGCAAAACTTGCCTGTATAATAACTGGGACCTGGAGCAGAGCTTCAGATTTCACAGTCAGTCCTGTAGATCACAGTATTTTGTTTTGTTTTGTTTTGTTTCTTTACATTTGTAAAATAAATGTAGTATCTCTTCTTCATGGAAAATAAAGAAGGGGATTGAAACCTTAACAATCACCCTCTACACACTGCTTTGAATGTGTCCCAGAGATTCTGGTATGTTGTGTCTTTGTTCTCATTGGTTTTAAAGAACATCTTTATTTCTGCCTTCATTTCGTTATGTACCCAGTAGTCATTCAGGAGCAGGTTGTTCAGTTTCCATGCAGTTGAGCGGTTTTGAGTGAGTTTCTTAATCCTGAGTTCTAGTTTGATTGCACTGTGGTCTGAGAGACAGTTTGTTATAATTTCTGTTCTTTTACATTTGCTGAGGAGAGCTTTACTTCCAACTATGTGGTCAATTTTGGAATAGGTGTGGTGTGGTGCTGAAAAAAATGTATATTCTGTTGATCTGGGGTGGAGAGTTCTGTAGATGTCTATTAGGTCCACTTGGTGCAGAGCTGAGTTCAATTCCTGGGTATCTTTGTTAACTTTCTGTCTCATTGATCTGTCTAATGTTGACAGTGGGGTGTTAAAATCTCCCATTATTATTGTGTGGGAGTCTAAGTCTCTTTGTAGATCACTCAGGACTTGCCTTATGAATCTGGGTGCTCCTGTATTGGGTGCATATATATTTAGGATAGTTAGCTCTTCTTGTTGAATTGATCCCTTTACCATTATGTAATGGCCTTCTTTGTCTCTTTTGATCTTTGCTGGTTTAAAGTCTATTTTATCAGAGACTAGGATTGCAACCCCTGCCTTTTTTTGTTTTCCATTTGCTTGGTAGATCTTCCTCCATCCCTTTATTTTGAGTCTATGTGTGTCTCTGCACGCGAGATGGGTTTCCTGAATACAGCACACTGATGGGTCTTGACTCCTTATCCAATTTGCCAGTCTGTATCTTTTCATTGGAGCATTTAGCCCACTTACATTTAAAGTTAATATTGTTATGTGTGAATTCGATCCTGTCATTATGACGTTAGCTGGTTATTTTGCTCGTTAGTTGATGCAGTTTCTTCCTAGCCTCGATGGTCTTTACAATTTGGCATGTTTTTGCAGTGGCTGGTACCGGTTGTTCCTTTCCATGTTTAGTGCTTCCTTCAGAAAATTTATAGCACTAAATGCCCACAAGAGAAAGCAGGAAAGATCCAAAATTGACACCCTAACATCACAATTAAAAGAACTAGAAAAGGAAGAGCAAACACATTCAAAAGCTAGCAGAAGGCAAGAAATAACTAAAATCAGAGCAGAACTGAAGGAGAGACACAAAATACCCTTCAAAAAATTAATGAATCCAGGAGCTGGTTTTTTGAAAAGATCAACAAAATTGGTAGACCGCTGGCAAGACTAATAAAGAAGAAAAGAGAGAAGAATCAAATAGATGCAATAAAAAATGAAAAGGGGGATATCACCACCGATCCCACAGAAATACAATCTACCATCAGAGAATACTACAAACACCTCTATGCAAATAAACTAGAAAATCTAGAAGAAATGGATAAGTTCCTCGACAAATACACCCTCCCAAGACTAAACCAGGAAGAAGTTGAATCTCTGAATAGACCAATAACAGGCTCTGAAATTGTGGCAATAATCAATAGCTTACCAACCAAAGAGAGTCCAGGACCTGATGGATTCACAGCCGATTCGACCAGAGGTACAAGGAGGAACTGGTACCATTCCTTCTGAAACTATTCCAATCAATAGAAAAAGAGGGAATCCTCCATAACACATTTTATGAGGCCAGCATCATCCTGATACCGAAGCCTGGCAGAGACACAACCAAAAAAGAGAATTTCAGACCAATATCCTTGATGAACATTGATGTAAAAATCCTCAATAAAATACTGGCAAACCAAATCCAGCAGCACATCAAAAAACTTATCCACCATGATCAAGTGGGCTTCATCCCTGGTATGCAAGGCTTGTTCAACATATGCAAATCAATAAATGTAGTCCAGCACATAAACAGAACCAAAGACAAAAACCACATGATTGTCTCAATAGATGCAGAAAACGCCATTGACAAAATCCAACAACTCTTCATGCTAAAAACTCTCAATAAATTAGGTATTGACGGGACGTATCTCAAAATAATAAGAACTATCTGTGACAAACCCACAGCCAATATCATACTGAATGGGCAAAAACTGGAAGCATTCCCTTTGAAAACTGGCACGAGACAGGGATGCCCTCTCTCACCACTCCTATTCAACATAGTGTTGGAAGTTCTGGCCAGGGCAATCAGGCAGGAGAAGGAAATAAAGGGTATTCAATTAGGAAAAGAGGAAGTCAAATTGTCCCTGTTTGCAGATGACATGATTGTATATCTAGAAAACCGCATCGTCTCAGCCCAAAATCTCCTTAAGCTGATAAGAAACTTCAGCAAAGTCTTAGGATACAAAATCAATGTACAAAAATCACAAGCATTCTTGTACACCAATCACAGACAAACAGAGAGCCAAATCATGAGTGAACTCCCATTCACAATTGCTTCAAAGAGAATAAAAGACCTAGGAATCCAACTTACAAGGGATGTGAAGGACCTCTTCAAGGAGAACTACAAACCACTGCTCAATGAAATAAAAGACGATACAAACAAATGGAAGAACATTCCATGCTCATGGGTTGGAAGAATCAATATCGTGAAAATGGCCATACTGCCCAAGGTAATTTATAGATTCAATGCCATCCCCATCAAGCTACCAATGACTTTCTTCACAGAGTTGGAAAAAACTACTTTCAAGTTCATATGGAACCAAAAAAGAGCCCACATTGCCAAGTCAATCCTAAGCCAAAAGAACAAAGCTGGAGGCATCATGCTACCTGACTTCAAACTATACCACAAGGCTACAGTAACCAAAACAGCATGGTACTGGTACCAAAACAGACATATAGACCAATGGAACAGAACAGAGCCCTCAGAAATAATGCTGCATATCTACAACTATCTGATCTTTGACAAACCTGACAAAAACAAGCAATGGGATAAGGATTCCCTATTTAATAAATGGTGCTGGGAAAACTGGCTAGCCATATGTAGAAAGCTGAAACTGGATCCCTTCCTTACACCTTATACAAAAATTAATTCAAGATGGATTAAAGACTTACATGTTATACCTAAAACCATTAAAATCCTACAAGAAAACCTAGGCAATACCATTCAGGACATAGGCATGGGCAAGGACTTCATGTCTAAAACACCAAAAGCAATGGCAACAAAAGCCAAAATTGACAAATGGGATCTCATTAAACTAAAGAGCTTCTGCACAGCAAAAGAAACTACCCTCAGAGTGGGCAGGCAACCTACAAAATGGGAGAAAATTTTCGCAACCTACTTATGTGACAAAGGGCTAATATCCAGAATCTACAATGAACTCAAACAAATTTACAAGAAAAAAACAAACAACCCCATCAAAAAGTGGACGAAGGACATGAACAGACACTTCTCAAAAGAAGACATTTATGCAGCCAAAAAACACCTGAAAAAAATGCTCATCATCACTGGCCATCAGCGAAATGCAAATCGAAACCACAGTGAGATACCATCTCACACCAGTTAGAATGGCGATCATTAAAAAGTCAGGAAACAACAGGTGCTGGAGAGGAAGTGGAGAAATAGGAATGCTTTTACACTGTTGGTGGGACTGTAAACTAGTTCAACCATTGTGGAAGTCAGTGTGGTGATTCCTCAGGGATCTAGAACTAGAAATACCATTTGACCCAGCCATCCCATTACTGGGTATATACCCAAAGGACTATAAATCATGCTGCTATAAAGACACATGCACATGTATGTTTATTGCAGCACTATTCACAATAGCAAAGACTTGGAACCAACCCAAATGTCCAACAACGATAGACTGGATTAAGAAAATGTGGCACATATACACCATGGAATACTATGCAGCCATAAAAAATGATGAGTTCATGTCCTTTGTAGGTACATGGATGAAACTGGAAACCATCATTCTCAGTAAACTATCGCAAGGACAAAAAACCAAACACTGCATGTTCTCACTCATAGTTGGGAACTGAACAATGAGAGCACATGGACACAGGAAGGGGAACATCACACTCCAGGGACTGTTGTGGGGTCGGGGGAGGGGAAGGGACAGCATTAGGAGATATACCTAATGCTAAATGACGAGTTAATGGGTGCAGCACACCAACATGGCACATGGATACATATGTAACAAACCTGCACATTGTGCACATGTACCCTAAAACTTAAAGTATAATAATAATAATAATAATAATAATAAAAACACCCATAAATTACCTATTTTTTTTTTAAAAAGAATGATCACCTTTTAAGCTTTTCATTGAAAGGTGGAGGAGTTAGATCTACTGGCCTCCTTGATTGTTAACTTCTCAATAAGACCTACCCTAACCACACATTTATAATCACAACCCCCAAATTCAGTTCCTCCATACCCTCTGTGTGTGTGTGTGTGTGTGTGTGTGTGTGTCTGTGTGTGTGTTCTTTTGAGATGGAGTCTTGTTCTGTCACCCAGATCTCCTTACAGATCTGCAGTGCAGTGGCATGATCTTGGCTCACTGCAATCTCCGCCTCCCAGGTTCAAGCAATTCTCCTGCCTCAGCCTTCTGAGTAGCTGGGATTACAGGCGCATGCCAGCATGCCTGACTAATTTTTGTATTTTTAGTAGAGATGGGGTTTCATCATGTTGATGAGGGAATGGGGCAGACACCACTCTGGCTGCTGCAAACCTGGCAGCCATGCAACAGAGATTGCTTGCACCGTTGTCCTGCTTTGTGAGCAGAAGCAGGCAGTGGGTTGTGAGGAAGTCATCTTCGTATGCTCTTTCGTAGTGGTCCAGCGTGGTTTGGTGAGCACATGGGCTTCTTAATATTGTTTTATTTGTTGCTGTATTAATGCCCAGACCATTGGTCCTAGTTTTCAGGGTTGCTGTAATTTTCTTTTCTTAATAGAGACAGGATCTTACTATGCCACCCAGGCTGGAGTGCAGTGGCATGATTATAGCTCACTGCAACCTTGAACTCCTGGGTTCAAGTGATCCTCCCACCTTAGCCTCTCAAGTAGCTGAGACTACAGGCATGCTCCACCATGAGCAGCTGTTTTTTGAAATTTTTGTTAGAGATAGGGTCCTGCTATGTTGTCCAGGCTGGTCTTGAACTCCTGGCCTCAAATGATCCTCCCACCTTCACCTCCCAAAATGATGAGATTACAGACGTGAGGCACAGTGCCTGGCCAGATATAATTTTTATCTGTTCACTGCATCCAAAGGATTTTTCTAACTGCAAAGCTGGTTATGTTTGTTCTCTGGCTTTAGACATTTTAAAGTCACCCCATTGCTCTTAGGATAAAAAAAAAAAATTGCTATTTCTCCACAAGACCTAAGAAGCCTTGCTTTATTTGGTTCCTCTATGCCTAGCCAGTCTTATTTCCCTTCATGCATTACTACACATTCTACAGTCCAGCCAGGCTGAACTTTTTAAAAAGTTTCCTCCATTTCTTAAAATACGCTGACGCCTCCTTTTCTTACCACTTTTGCTTACTCAGTTTTTGGTCTTTCCACTTAGATTGGGTTGCTTACAGAAAGCCTCCCACACTGGCTTTAATTTGGGTGCCGTTTTGTAGCCCCAGCATGCTGTTCTACCCCTATCGTGACACTTCATATGTATCTCAGTTGGCTTATATTTCCCACTAGAATATGAGATTCTTAAAGGTAAAGACCTTACTTATCTTATTTTCCATGGTATCCCCAATGTCTAGTGCAGTGCCTTTTATATTACAGTCATGGAATAAATATTTGATGACAGACAAAAATGATGTTTATTCTTTTTCTGTGTCAGAAAAAAAACCACACAGAAAAGACACTTGAAGTAAGAGACCACAAGCATTCATCATTTTAAACCACAAGTAGCCTGCAGAATAGGGAAGGGCATGGTACAGTGGGAAGGAGCATGGACTGTGAGCCTGCAAGCCTGTATTTGATTGCCTGCTCCAACATTTGCCAGTTGTATGATCTTGAGCAAGTTATTTAACTTCTCTGTGCCTCAGTTTCTGCATCTGTTAATTGGAGATAATATTAATGATAGTACATGCCTCACATGGTTGGCATAAGGATTAAATAAGTTAATCTTTGTAAACATTTAAAACTTGCATGGCACATAGTAAACATACTTTGAGTGTTTGCTTAATAAACAAATAAATAAACCCTCCAGTACCCTTCTGAATTGAAAGAGTTGCAAAAGACCTAATGCATATTTTCAACTGATTTTTCAGGACTGTTTACACACCTCAAAGTGTGGCTGCCTACACTAACTTGAACTATTTGTTTTTATACTGTGGTGTTTTATTCCATTGGCAAGAAGAAACAAGAAGCTCATAGGACTATTTTTATTCATCATAAGCAACTGTATTATTTATGGATTTATGGAGTATCCTTATGTTCTTCAAAAACTTACTTCATGAACTAAACCCTTTAATATCTGCCAGCCACCATATCATGATAAATAGTGGTTGTAGTTCTTATATTTTCTTAGTATTTCTTTAACTGCAACCTATGGCTATTGCCTTAAATTATATTCTGATATCATAATTTTGGAGGATTCTCAATAGAAAGGAGCCAAGGTGTATTATGTGATGACATCGCAGAATGGTTACTTACAGAGGACTTTGGCAAAAAATTTGCCTGTAAAGTGAGTTGCAAAAATGGCTTCCTCTATTAGATGTGCTCATGCCCACTGGTTTCCACTGCAGCATGGACAAAAGCAGAGATCATGTGCAATTGGGACCATCGGGATTATAGACCTTCCTTACATTCCCAACATCTTTCAATACTGAAGTTTTTCTTATTTTTTTCTCCTTTTCTTTTTTTTTTTTTGAGACAGAGTCTCACTCCGTCGCCCAGGCTGGAGTGCAGTGGTGCCATCGCGGCTCACTGCAACCTTTGCCTCCCGGGTTCAAGCGATTCTACTGCCTCAGCCTCCTGAGTAGCTGGGATTGCAGGTGCGTGCCACCATGCCCGGCTAGTTTTTGTACTTTTAGTAGAGACGTGGTTCCACCATGTTGGTTAGGCTGGTCTCGAACTCCTGACCTCGTGATCCGCCTGCCTCAGCTTCCCAAAGTGCTGCAATTACAGGCGTGAGCCACTGTGCCTGGCCAATACTGAAGTTTTTGTAGAGTATATGAGGCCCTAGCACTACTGTGGAACCATACATTTAAATGAAGATATGTCAGGAGACCCAAGAAGAACAGAGAAAAACCTTCCATAGAAATCTGTAGGTTTGGGATAACAAATAAGATAAATTGCAGAATCATGTTGAATGGTGATTGGAAGTATCTCAAATCTTGTTTAAATTGACTAGAAACACTGGGGAAAGATAGCAATTGAACACTGTAAATGTACTTTAAAAACCCATTAAGTTCATTCATTAATATGTGGTGACTGATACTACCAGGTTTAACTGTGAAGTGTTCTAGGACCTTGCAACAAAGTGTCAATAGCACAGAGGAGGATCCTGGGATTTGGGTTGGCACACACATGAAACTGTGGCTTAAATTGGGTTTTGGATAAATCAAAGGCAGAATTTAGCTCTAGTGAGGGAAAATAAGAAGTCCAAGACATAGGGGCAAAGGCATTAATACATTCACATATGATTCGGGACCTCTCTTTACCGAATTAGCTTTTTTGTTTTTTAATTTTTTTTGTGAAGTAGGAAATGGTGGTTAAGGTGGAGCTCATTCAGGAGCAAGACAGGGAAGATGTCCGTATTATGAGACCCGTTCCAAGCTATGTCTAGTGTTCTGTGGGAACACATGGATTTTGGGAGGGGAAAAACTTTTTGCCATGATGGATTTTTTGTTTTCCTGTGTTTGTATTAGATACTCAGGAAACCATGTCAAACATGATCTTACCTTGGGAAGGGTAACACCTTTATAATCTTTTAACAGTAGTTATGTATGTGGATTCTGGAATCAGACAGCTTTGCTTCTAATGCAGACTTTGAGCCAGTTGCTTAACTATAACTGGAAATAAAAATAGTAACTGCCCATTGGGTCCCAGTGAAGATTAAATGAAATTTAGCAGTCTGTTACAGAATAAATCCTCAATAATCATCAATCATTATCATTTTTATGAAGTATGAAAACAATGTTTCTGAAAATGTTTGGACTTTAGCATGCCCAAATATGACATGAGGTGGCTGCATTTGAATCCTCATGATGCCACTTATTGTCTTGCACAAGTAAAACTACCCAGTGACCTTCACATTTTCATGTATAAAATGAGGATTAAAAATATTCATGTTGTAGGGTTGTTGTGAGGATTAAATGGGATAATGCATATAAAGAACCTGGTTTATAACACATTGTTGTTGCTTTTGGTTCAGTTTTCCAAAGACAATAAAACTAACTGTGAGCATCCCGCATAAATACTAAGGACAAATTGTATCTATGTATTTCATCTTCTCTGGGATGAAACCTTACTGAGTGGTGCTGATGAGAATTACTCTGATTTACAGCTTTCTGCTTTGTGGGGCTTACAGCCAATGAGTTACTCTCTGTGAGTAATAAAAGTGGCAGAAGAATTCAAAGTGGGATTGAAGGAAATAGAGCATTTGTACAATTTGTTTTTTTAATATCAGTCTGTGGGCAGTAATCTCAGCTCCCAGTCTCTCCTCTAGGATCTGGTAGGCTAGTATACTTGTCTTGGAAAAATGCTTAGGTACATTTGGAGTGAGAGACCTTACTTATACTATGACCAATTTCTATGTGTATTAATTTTACTAGAGTGGGTAAAAGGCATTATCCTTGATTAGCCTCACTCATTGGTTCTAGAGACCTGAAACAGATTTTAAAGACTGTCACTAGGAGGGGTAAGGTCAAAACTGGATATGGGATTTTTAGTTCTAAGGTACTGGAGAATTTTTTTGGGAGTTATGCGTATTCTCTAGGATATCTTGAGAAATAATTGAAAGTCTCATTTCAATTTAGTTGACTCCTAGTACTTAGAAGCATGACCATCTTCAGGGTTCTCTACCTTTATCCATCTCCTCCTCTGTTTGGCAAGAGAATTTTCAGCCTATTTCCAGGCAACTTCTAAACTAAGTTAATATATAATGCACAATATATAATATATAATTTACAGTATGTAGTTAGCCTGACCATCTACTTGTGGACTTTTTAAAAGATTCAGTATAGATGACCCTACAATGAAAGATGAAATATGAAAAATAAATTTTTGGCCAAAAGAAACTTGATTAAATGTATAGGCATAGCATAAAAAATACATAGTGTTGGAGAGCGTGAAAATACAATAAAGGGGAGATGGCAAATGAAACAAGTCTCAAGGAAGGAAAGATAGACAAGGATAGAGGGTACTGGGGTGAAGAATTACCATATGTTTCCCTGGTATGGGGGCTGTGGTGGAGTGGGTGATGAGCACGTAGAGAACCTTTAATTGGAAAGTCTTCATCTTTTTATAAGTGAAAATGTCACCAGCCCAGTGTGGTAGTTGTGGTTGGAGGCTTGAGATGATTGAAAAGGGTTTAATGCAGCTGGAATGTAATATGAAATAGGGAGGCAAATAACAATTAAAATAATGCCTGCGCAGTGTGGAAGGTTTGGTTGATGTTAGATGGTCTATTAATAATTTATAGTAGGTCCAATAGCATGGTTCTGTGGCTTCCTCCAGTAGCATTAAGTAGGTTGGGGTAGAAACAGAAAATGATAAAACTGAAAGCCTTGTCCACTAGAATATCAATCTTTCAGGTTAGAACAACTTTCCTCCAAAGAAAAGGGGCTTTCCTTTTTTCGCTTAATCTCACCTGAGTTTGTTATGTACCAACTCAGCAGCATTCTTTTTTGAGTGGGTACAAACCATGATGAGGTACAACAATTGATCATGTAATCCTTTTATGCAAGAATATTTTTTTCTTTTTTTCTTTTTTTTTTTGAGATGGAGTTTTGCTCTGCCACCCAGGCTGGAGTGCAGTGGCACAATATCAGCTCAGTGCAACCTCTGCCTCCCTGGTTCAAGGGATCCTCCTGTCTCAGCCTCCCTAGTAGCTGGGATTACAGGCGCATAACACCACACCCGGCTAATTTTTATTTATTTTTATTTATTTATTTTTATTTTACTTTATTTTTATTTTTTTCAGTAGAGAGGGGTTTCACCATGTTGGCCAGGCTGGTCTTGAACTCCTGACCTCAGATGATCCACCCGCCTCGGCCTCCTAAAATTCTGGGATTACAGGTGTGAGCCACCACACCCAGCCAAGAATTTCTTAATATAAATACATATTTTTATCAAAATAAATTCACTAATGAATCTTTAAGTGTTAATGGCTGCCTAGATATAGAGGACATTGCCTATTCACTTTTTATATCATTATTGTCTTCCCTGATGGCCTTTTCTATATATACTGCTATAATGTTGCAATATGTCATTGAAAATTATCTGTCCTTCATAAGACTGATATTGAACAATAAAGGTCACTTGGACAACATATTATATATTGAGTGCTGCTAGCTAGGTTTTAAAACTTTGGAATCTATCAAATGATTATCTGTTCGGTTCTTGGTGTTATGCTTAACTATAGTAGGCAAAACCTCTGTCTGATTCAAACAGTTAGATACTCAGAAATCTTAAATGCAGTCATCATATTTTCCTTCTTGAATAGGCCAAATATGATATTAATATGTGCTTAGCAGTTGACCCAGCAAGAGTTGGTCCTAGGTATTGACCTTTCCAATATATGGAGCTCTATTGACTTTTCTCCATTACTTTGTAAAAGTTCAACATGTTATCTGCTTGGAAGCAACATCACCAGTCATGATAAGCCAACATCCAGCTAACAGACAGATTGCTCTATTAAGATACGTAGGCTTCAGGAATTTTTAGGACAGTGAAACTATTCTGCATGATACTGCAGTGGTGGATACATGTCATTATACATTTGTCAAAACTCATGAAATATATAACACAAAGAATGAATCTAATTTAAACTATGAATTTTAGTTAATAATAACGTAACAATATTGGCTTATCAATTGCAACAAATATGCCACACCAGTTAAAGATATTAACAGTGGAATTTTGTGTGTGTGTTACAGGCCAGGGGCTGAGGTGTGAGGGGATAGTGGGAACTCTCTGCACTTTCTGTTCAATCTTATGTAAATCTAAAACTACTTTAAATATAAATTTTATTAATTAGATCTGTATGTAGGCTTCCAAAGAGGAGATGAAGGTTTATGGCTTAAAGGAACAGTAGACATTATGATGAATGCTAAATCAAGCAATACAGAAAGAAACATAACATGTTAATTTAAAGATTTATAGGTTATAAGCAAATCGTTCTAGTTACCCAGTTATACATGCATTTCGAACAATATACGGACTTAATTATGTATGTCAAAATAAATTTGTATATACACATGGACTATTATTATCTGTGTACACATAGGCATGCATAAGCCTGAGAACTGCTGTATTGGGTCAGAGCCCTGCTCCCAGTTACATTTCTGGCAATAACATCAAATAAGGTTTTGTGAGAAGATATGGCTGTCAACTTCCGAGATTCGAAATTCCCTTAAAGTTTTCTTACTTTCCTTTAACCTGATATATAATTAACTACTATCTTATCAGAGATCTTCTTGAGCCTATTTATATTTGATATTTCTCCCAATATGTAACAAGTTTCAAATACTTAACACTTGCTGTAATAGCTTTATGACTTAAAACTATCTCCTTAAAATGTTCCTGAGGGTAATCTCTTTTCTGGTGTTCTGCAAAATTACCTTATTCTCACTTAGTTCAAATGCTCCATAATTAAAAAAATAAAACAAAGTATCTGTATCTTAATTTATACTTTCTCCAGGATCACAGCATTCTAGTTATTTTCTCATCTCTTGAAAGAAAGACCTGATATCACACGTAATTCCAAGGAAGAGTATGAAGCTATCTAAATTATGTGAGCTCAGGAATTCCAACAAGGTTTATTTTCCTCTAGTAGCTTGCCAATTAACTAACTGCTGTCTTAGATTTCACTGTTAAGTACTTATTCCTTCAACTTTATTGTTTGACCACTGTTAAATTTGACTCCTCGGGGAGGAGCATACAGAATGAATGGATTGGGTGCAGAGGAAACAAACTTCCTCAAATTTTATATCTGTGCCTAGCTAGAAGAACTATAAATTTATGAAGTGTTTCCTTCAGTAGATGCTAAAGGACAGGAGACCATGATCTATTACTTCCAGACTGCGGAAATGTTGGCCTTAACAGCATGTTAGCACAGTGCTCAGCAAATAGGCTACGGTGGCTCTAGATACCTTTGTCGTGTTGTACTTGGTTACTTGATGCACTGACTGACTTTAAAATATTTCCTTTGAAGTTGGAATATTTCCCCTAAAATAATACCATTCTGAGAGGAAGCCTATTATGATGCAAAGAATATGAACAGGAGAGGAGGTAGATCTGACTTCCGATTTTGGACGTGCCAATAAGATCTGTGTGACCTTAAGTACATTTCTCATTCTCTCTTGAGCATCAACTTACACATTTGGAAAATGACAAGAAATAAACTCTTAGGAGATTGCTTTTATTTTTTATTTTTTGTAATGAAGCCAAGAAAAAGGTCCAAGATACAAGTTTAGTGTTTTGTAAATTGAAAACACCCAATATATGGTAGGTATTTTTGTGAGCCCAAATAAAGTTTATCTACCACTTTACTGTGCTTTTGAGATCTTACAATTATCCTCAGAGATTAATTGAACAATAGGAAAAACTGAGTTTCCTTAACTAATTCAGAGGCTTCTGAATATAATCTTTCCTTCAGATCATTTGGAATCATGGAGCAATAAGGTTAGAAAGAACTTGAAGGGAACCTATCTTCAAAGCTTTATAATGCACACCAAAAAACCTGACACCAAAGAGTTTGATATGTCTCGCTGAAGCACCTATTCTGTACTGCTTCCTTCCACATAGTAAAACCAAGCATTACCTTGCTCTTACTTTAATGCAGAAATAGCATGGTAATGCAGCAAACACAAGGCGCATAGTTTCTTTTAATACCATTCCTGCAAGATGTCAAATTTTCTTTCTAGTTCTTGTCCATATGGCAGGTTTTACAGAGTTGTAGCAATAATATAGGTGTAGCTTTAAATCCTGCTTTTTACTCTTAATCACATGCCTATCATTTTTCTCCGTATTGTTATATAATCTTTTAAAGTATAATTTTAAAGGCTACGGAGTATTTAATTGGATAAAAATATTATGTAAAAGCATTTGGCTACAATTGGAAATATTATTTGTTACTTATACTACAATGAACATAAATGCAAATAGCCTTTTCTTTCTTGTTTCATTAGGATACATTCTGAAATTTATAATTCCTAGGTCAAAGAATAAGAGCATTTAATGAATCTTAATATGTACTGCCAAAAAGCATCCTAAAAAATACTATGCTAATTTACAGTACCACCAACACTGTGCATCAGATTCACTGTAGCCACACCAGTACTGAGTATTGTTTGTTAAAAATATTGTTTGCCAATTTAATAGGTGTGAAATGGTATCTCATTGTTTTAACTTGCATTTAGTTGATTATTAGCGTAGTTGAACATTTTTCTGTGTTTGTTTACATGTCAGGTTTTTTCTTGTGTGAATTGACTGTTTTTAGCCTTTGTTCATTTATCAAGATCTTAAAATAGTCACTCTTTAGGAAATGTTTTCTACAATGGTATAAATGATTTTTATGTTTCTATTTTAAAAGAAAACTCACATTTCTGGTAGGGAATTCACCATTAAGTTCCAAGACTATCATAATCTTCTGTGAATGTTGTCAAATCAACTGTTATGTAAAAAGAGACGCTACAGAATTCCTTTACATGTCAAAGTACGCATAGGCACTGTATTTAAAGGTCCTCAGTATGCAATATATGAAAAGGCAAGTAAGGCAAAACTACTTTCTATTTGTTATTGGAGTCCTCAGCACCCTATTTACATGTTATAATAAACAACAATATAATAGAAGAAAACATGCTTCACAGATTTTATAAACCATTTAAGAAGTTATTTTTTGACATGGATATTCAAAAATTTGCTCTTCTATATATTTGTGTTATACATATTTAAGGGATAAGATACTACTTATGCAATAGAATACAGTTAACCTTTTCTAAAATTAAAATCTGTCTCTCCCCTCATAGTTGCACTCCAAACTTTTGTAATTTTGTTTTCTGGATAAATTATTTTTATTCTGATGTTGGGGAGTTGAGAGTTAGTAGATTTTAAAAATCAGGCTTGATTTTCTTAGCAGATTCAAATACTAATCAATAACAAGTTTATATTTAGTTGGGTTTCTAAAGTGCCTTTAGGAATGTAAACTTCAAAACAATCCCTGGCTTGAAGGTACTATTATTGACCATCTGGTCCACTTTATCTATCTTTTCTACCACATCCCCTAAAAGTAGTGTTTTGAGCCTATGCTTGAACATTACAATGACAAGAATGTAGTCCCTTCAGAAGCAGCCCAATATTTGGGCAATTCTGGATGTCGGAAAATTCTTTGCTACATTGACCTAAAAACTGTCTTTTGTATAGTTTAGTCATTAGTCTTGGTTCTACTCTGGAGATTTATGGAACAAGTTTAATCCTTGTTTCTCATGACAGGCTTTCAAATATTTGAAGCCAGCTCATGAACAACAACAAACTATAATGTAAAGCACAAAAGAAATGCCATAATTGTAGCAAAGAGATAGTGCTTCTTGAGGAGCTTCAATGGGTTTTCAAATCAGTTTGGGAAATCAAGAGAAAGTGACAATTAAGATAGACTCAGTGAATGGATAAAATTTTAACAGAGAGATTGAGAGAGGGGAGTGTTCTAAGTGATGGGGACTGTGAAAGCAAAGACATGAAGGAAAGCATCCAGGCTGTTCTGGAAACAGTTCAGTTTTGCTGGTGCATAGGAGAAATGTGAATACTTAGGAAGACAGAGAACATATTATAAAAACTTTTATATGCAACAAAAGATTTGAAGATTTTAGAATTAGGAGGTGCCATGTTTGGATCAGAGCTTTAGGATAGTTAATTGACAGCTGAGCTAATAGGGCTCTTTAAAAATGTAGAATAATAGGAGGTAAGGAAATCAATTAGTATTCTCTTACAAAAGTGTATTCAGGGGACAATGAAGGCCTGAATATGTGACAGAGTTTGGAATGGAGAGGAAGAGATAGATGTAGGGTAGCATGCCTATAACTTTGAAACCGATTTAGTGCAGGAGGGAGGGGAGAAAGGAATGGAAAGAAAAATAAAAGATGACTCTGAAGGTTTCCCTTTTTATAGCTCTGGGAGAATGGTGGTGAGAGAAACAGAAATAGGAAAAGGAATAACTCATTGTACAAAAAAGACAATTAATTGTTTTTGAACAAATAACAAGGAGTTTGTATGGGCTATTTCCTGTAAGCATTTTAAAATGCATCTATAGGCCTTGGCTTGGCCTTCCAAAAGGATCAGAATCAGATCTCTGGCTATACAGGAGTTCACCAGACACTGCCAATCAAGCAGGCAAGTGTAGGAACACAGAAGGAGCCAACTGAGATGGGTGATTAGGAAAGGGGACCATAAGTATCATTTATTTAGTGCAGAAGACTTCTGAGAGGTAAGAAACAATCAAACAATCAAACAATCAAACAAAACATCCACAAGATGAGGATTTAATTCCGAGCAGGTCTACAAAATCAGAGAGAATTGAACAAGTTTAGGCAGGCAAAAACAGTCTGGGTTGGTGACTTGTTTTCCTTACCTGTAGTAGAAGGATAACTATATGCCTACTTTCATGTGTTGTGACAATCAAAGAAAAAACGTATGCAGAAATTTAGCATAGTAATGGAATATAGTAAGCATTTAATAAGTACTTACTAAATATATAATATTATCAGTTGAGAGATAAACTCGTTCTTTGTACTACATAAACGTTAAAAAATTGTTAATTGTTTATTTATCAAGAGAAACTATTTCTTGGCCCACATATTCACGTTTCATAATTCAGGAACACAGGTCAGTGACAAACTTCTAGGTATTTCAACCTGAATAGATTCTTTATATTCTGAAATCACTTTGAAATCTGAAAGGTACCAGCCTCCTTCACCTCCTCAAAATCTTTCATGGAATCATAATTTCTGTAGAAATCTGTATATTCCTTCTTTCTTGGTTCAGCCACAGCAAACTTATAGAGAGCTGCAACCCTCGGGGATATAATGAATGTTCTAACAATATGAAATCACAGACCCTTGACCAGAAGGCCACACATCTGAGGTTTTGTCAAAGTATGGGAAGCCATGGTAGTTACTGTTGTTGATAAGTATGTCAACCTCAAAACCAATGTCCTTCGTTAAACATTTTAAAACATTCAAAATACTTCATCACTTTCATTGTTAAAATTGGAACCTTTAAAAATCATAATTGTATGGTTTTAAACAAAGAACATTTGACAAGAGATGAAGCCCTCAAAGTTCTAGTGTCAGCTGCCTTTAATCAACTTTTTGATCATATTGAAGTTCCTGTTCCCTCTTGGCATTGTCATTTTTCTAATAAGAGATGGGCCTTCATGATCTCTAGAATACTTTTTAACTGTAAATGTAGATTCTATGAGATAAGATTTAGAAGACTGAACTTCCTCAAGGCACTACTTATTTTTGTAACTCAGTGTCTTTCACCATCAATGTCCACATCTTTTAATTGAGTGAAGTTGGACATAGAATTCCAGTGCTAGTATTATGAGATTCTGTGGTTCCTAAAAATTATGCCATTTTAAGCAAGTCTTCACAGACTGTAGAGACTTCAAGTCACTTAGCAAGAGTATACCACCACCTGAGCTGACCAAAGGCAGCATCCAAATAACTGGATTTTATTTAGTTTATCAAAATCTTTAAAAACTGGAGCATTATTTAGTTCATCAAAACCTTTAAAAATGGAAACAAAAGAGACAAAAAAAGAACCTTGAATTTGATAGATTTGTACTGATCTGTACTTTTATGAAAGACAATAAGGTGTCTAATTGGCTTGAAGACCAACATTTCTTTGAATTGTATGATATTGAAAGGAAATAGTATCAGTATAATGAGATTTTCCCCACACTAACCTACTTACTAACAAACAGGGGGTGACTTAGAAGGTGGAAGAATGTGACCATTTGTGGGTCATTATCATCATTGTCTACTTAGGTTACATTTACTAAGAAACCTCAGATTACAAGGCATCATGCCATTTCTTAGTAATAGACAGACTTCTTCCTCTTAAATTATAAATAAATATAATACTTTCACTTTATATCGCCAGTGCTCCATGACTGCTAAATATACCTTAAAAGATAAATACCTAAATGTAAGTCAAGTTTAACAAATGTTTTTTAAGGTAAGTAAAAGATAGATTCAATTATTTACAGGAAAATGAATTTAAAAGGGAGGTAATTAACATTTATGAAGCACCTATTATGTGTAAGATACTTTTAAAAATGTGCTAAATTACTTGGTAAAAAATAGGTAATACGTTTTATCAAATACAAAATTTAGAAGGCAATAAACAATATTCAATGCAAAATAAACCTCCTTCTTATTTCTCTCTTCATCTCCAAATTTTTTCCTCAGGGGCAACTAATATTACTCATTTCTTGTGTAATAGAAATAGTAATAGCTAACGTGTATAAATCCCTTACTAATGCTTGTCAAGATTCTTAAGTGTTTTAAAATTTTTTATCTCATTTAATGCTCACAGCATCCATAGGTAATATTATTATCATGAATAATTAATAATAATTAATATTATTTTTACTCTTTTACAACTGAGGAAACTAAGGTACAGAGGCTAGATGACTTTTCCTGTGTAACACAGCTAGGGAGTAGTGGGCTGAGATTTAAACCAAAGTAGTCTGGCTTCACTGTATCATATTACACTGAAAAAAATCTATGAATATACAAGCACAAATGTATATATCTGCAAATATACACATGTACATATAAACACATACACACATTTTTATGCCATTTGCTTTTTTCACTTAATATTTCTTGGAGGCTGTTCTAAATCAGTATACTAAAGAACTGTCGCATTTTTTGAACATTTACATAGTTTCCAAATGCATGGATATATCACAATTTTTAGCTTAATTCCCTAATGATAAGCATTTAGATTGCTGCTTATCTTTTATCATTATAAACATTACCACAATGGCACAAACTGGCCACTTGTGTTAGGATTTATATTTGTTATTTAATGATGCTCTGTAGAAATGTGTGAGAATGACATTATTATTTAAAAAAAACGGAGACACAGAGGGATCAAATAATTTGCCCAAGTTTTCAGAGCTAGTAAATCGTAGCACTAATGTTCAAAATTGGCTATTTCTAGCTGAAATAATTTTTCCATTAGGGTATACAACTGGCACTCATCATAACACAATAATGAGAAGGGCAAGAGTTACTAGGGGCATAGAATCAAGAGTTGGCAATGTCTGGAACTCTTATCTTCCAACCTGGTCAAAATGGAAAATGGAGCCACTGTTAACAGAAAATACAGGCAAAAGAGCAGATATGAGATGTTGAATATTGATGAGCTTCAGGTGCTCCAAGACAACCCTTTTCTAGCTCTCACACATCCTCACCTTCATAGGTAGAGTGAACAAGAGCTCCTGAGCTCTCAAGCTCTGGAAGCAAGAAGCAATTAGAGCTTGAGTTCTATGTTTATGTCTATAAGATAGCTCCTGCCCTGGCTTCCAAACCTCTATTGTCAAGACAAAATAGAATGTTGGATATATGCTTGGTCCTGTCAAGAGTCTTACCCTGCTGAAAAGCTCTATGACATTGGTCTGGACAGTGATTTCTTGGAGAAGATCCCAAATAAACAGGAAACAAAAGCAAAAATAGACAAATGGGACTGCATCAAACTAAAATCTTCTACACAGCAATGGAAACAAGAGAGTAAAGAGACAACCAAGAGATTGAGAAAACATATTTGCAAATCATATATCAGATAAGTGGCTAATATCCAAAACATATAGGGAACTGGAACTACTCAATAACAAGAAAACAAATAAATCTATGAAAAATGGGGAAAGGACTTGAACAGACATTTCTGAAAGGAAGATATACAAATGGCCAACAGGTAGATGTAAAAATGCTCAGCATCTCTAATCATCAGAGAAATGCAAATTAAAACCATAGTGAGATTTTGTCTCATACCTGTTAAATTTGCTATTATCAAAAAGATGAAACATAAGTGTTGGCAAGGATGTGGAAAATAGGAAACCCTTGTACATTGTTGGTGATGATGTAAATTAGCACAACCACTCTGGAAAACAGTATGGAAGTTCCTCAAAAACTAAAAATATAATTACTATATGATACAGTACACGTCTGGGTATATATCTAAAATAGTTGAAATCAGTACGTGGAAGAGATGTCTGCACTCCCATGTTTATTGTAGCATTAGTCACAGTAGCCAAGATATGGAAACAACCAAAGTGTCTGTCAATGGACAAATGGGTTAAAAATGTGGTATATATACACAATGAAATACTATTCAGCCTTTAAAAAGCAGGAAATTTGGTCACTTGAGACAACATAGTTGAACCTAAAGAATATTATGCTATGTGAAATAATCCAGGCACAGAGAGACAAATGCCATATGATCTCACTTATATGTGGAATCTAAAAAAGTTGAACTCATGGAAATAGCGAGTAGAATCGTGGTTACCAGAGGATGGGGGTGTGGTAGATGGGGAGAGTGGAAATCTTAATCAGAGTACCAAGTTTTGGTTAGACAGGAGGAATAAGTTCTGGTGATCTATTGCACAGCATGATGACTATAGCTAATAATAATGTCTTGTACACTTCAAAATAGCTAAATAAGAGGATTTTTGATGTTCTCACCACAAAGAAATTATAAATATTTGAGGTGATGTGATACGTTACTTAGCCTGATTTGATCTTTCCACAATGTGCACATGTAACAAAACATCACACTGAGCCCCATAACTATATACAATTATTTGTCAATTAAAAATAAAATAAAGCCAAAAATTACACAAGAAATAAACAAGAGTCTCCCCTTGTTGTTTTTCTCCTCTTTTTCCTGCCCCCACCATTCTGGCCCACCAAATTGCACCACCCTGAGAGGATCAGAACAAATTTCACTATGGAATTCAATTCTGCTTAGTCTCTTTAGGACAATCTGGACTCTGAAGTCATCTCTCCTTCCATAGACTCTCAGTTCCCCACGTCTCTCTGCAACCTCTTTTCTGACCTCATCTCTCACCCACCTCATTTCTGAAACCCACTGGAACTCATAGTTATTAGGAACCTCTTTCCTTTACCTTCTTGCTTTCACTGAACCTGATTTTCCCTGAGTACATGTTTCTTTATGAACCCTCTCAAGCTTTAGTTATTTTTCTCCCACAACATTTCACCACTAGGGGTGGAGGCAGGGAGAGCTTCCTCCTTGCTCCAACAGCCCATTCTCCCTTCTCCTTTCTCAAACTTTCCCAGTTTTAAATCACATGCCATCAAACCACCTGCAACTCCTTCTTGCTGCTATCTTCTGCAAACCCTCCAGGCACTCCTCATTCCCTGAAGAGTTTATTGGCTTATAAACTCCTGGCTTATTGTCACTGGTCCCAATTCTACTTCTTGCATAATTCTTGGTGATTTCATTATCCTTATAATGTTCCTTCTAATGCCCTGTATTTTCAGTTCCTTCTTTTCACCAATGATTTTGTCGTGCTCTCCTTTTAGGCCAATTGTTCACAGGGCTATGCCCTATACCTTCCAGTTATCAACATCTAGCACCTCTCCATAATCTCAGTGTCAAGAAGTCTATTCTTCAAGTCTCTGTTCTTACCTTTCTAGCTTACTTCCTCTCATACCCAGCTCCAACAATTTTTTGGTTCACTGGGGACCTATAATCCATTGATCCTTCAATCACTTTTCCTCACAGCATCTTCCTCTTCTCAACTCTTCACTTTCTTGCCCATAGCAACTTCCAATATCAATTACTACAATCACTCCCTTGCAAATTCCCTAAACTCCCTTGCTCCACTCCCATTTTGTATACTCACCTGACCAAACCTCAACCATAGTTAAAGCCTAATATTCATCTACCTCATGCCTGTATCTCCATAGTTAAATTAGCCAGATAAGAATACACAACCAGGATAATTGGCCTCATTTAACATTCATGACCACTAGCATCAAATGTGATACTAGTCCTACTGCCTAACAATCCTGCTACAATTTCTTTCTGCATTTCTTGAAGACAATTTTTTCTTCCCTTTATCCCCATACCTCCAAGACATTCTTCATCATTCTCACTCTTAGCAGGAAGCTTTCTAATACACTGAGAAAACAGCAGCAAACAGAAGAGAGTATCCACAACAGAAGAGAGTATCCAAAACAGAAGAGAGGGTCCACAAGCTCCCACCACCCGTCTTGCCACCTACCTGTAGCTGTGCTCGTATACTGAACTTCTAGTTACTATAAATGAACAACCTGTTCCCACGCTTCCACTTGTATACTAGATTCCATCCCGTCTTCGTGACTCAGATTTTTGCTCCAATATTACTTTCTCAGTGAGTCCTTCTTTAACAACCTCTTTAAAATTTCACTTTCCTTGGCATTCTTTATTCTCATCCAATTATTCATTGTTTTCTCCATATTGTTTGTCACCTTCTTACAGAGTATGTATTGTGATTATTTATTGTCTGTATTACTTTCCTTTCCCTCTGTAATGGAAGCTCCATGAGCAGAGAATTTTATGTTTTATTCACTAGTGTCTAAAACAGTTCCTGGAACAGAGTAACTGCTCAATAAATATTATGGAATGGAAGAATAAACAAATGGGTGACTTTGGTTTTGGACAGTGAGTTAGATATAGCCATGGCATAAATGTATGGGACTTTCCAACAGGATATTAGGAGGGGATTTTAGGGCAATTATATATATTTGGAGTTTATGTGCAAAATAAGAATAGAAGTCACAAGAATAAATAAGAATGCAAATAAAGATTAGAGAGAGGCGGCAAGTTTGGCAGGATGTTTTTTGTGGAAGTATAAAAACATCTGTATCTAAAATGATAGTTCCCATTATGATACCATACTTAACAGGGTATGGTTATTTTTATTAAATGCCATTTGTGTGTGAATATGTACATGTATATGTATACGTAACTGGTTTACTAAGCCAAGAAGTATGCTGATTACTTTTGGACATTGAATAACAGAAAATAAAATTATAAAACAGAGAGGTATGGTCACTTCTGCTGGCAAAGGTAAGAAAAAGTTTATGTCTGGACTCTACAGAGCTAGTCAGCCTCAAATCCTGCAAGGTCATTTTTCTTGATGATTTTTACAGCAAAATGGTCATTCGAATCTTGACCTCCTTAATTTTAGAGTATTACTGCAATAATTCTATAACATACAACACATATTTGATTATCAGACATTATGAAATATATTTGTGTATGTATACATATATATGTGTATATGTGAGTGTATATATATATGTGTGTGTGCATCTATGTATCTACCTAAATATATATTCAGTTGGTAGTACGCATCTGACATTTTTAGTGACATGCTGAAAAGTTTCCACCAACCAGCGTATTTATTTTGTTGCTTAATATATTACTTATTTTAAAAGGCCACTTGAAAATATACATTTTTACAGCTAACATGCCTATGACTTGACCCCTTGCATGTTGTCTGGGGATTGGTGTGGTTATAGTAATGTTACATATCCATGTAAAGAATTCCATAATAACAATTTAGGTGACAATTCCAAGTGAAGCAGTCATGACTGCCCCTAATTCAGATAGTCTTTATCTGCCTATCTCCACATTTGTAAGTCAGGCAAGAATTTAGGGTAATAAACACCATCATCTAGTTCCTCGGTTCTAGTCCCTTTCAAAATGAACTGTACTTATTTGAAGAACCCTTCATGACACAGCAAGGTTTGGCTGACTGCTCTTGCCTTGACTTGATTCAATTTAAACCATCAGCCCATTTTAGGATCAGAGAGAAAGGCACCCTCCCATGAACATTCTAGAATATAACCATATTTTAAGGTTCTTAATATTTAGTTTTTGTGGCATAAGCAATAAAGCAAAAAACCCAGTATAGATATTTGCTTGTGTTATAAAGATAGGTCCCAAGTTTAGATTTTTAACTAAAAAACTTACTAATGATAAATGGGATATACTATTAACTCTTTCTAATTTTGTTTATAATTGTTATATTTTTCCTTAACAAAACAGGAAATAGAAAATTAATAATGTAAAATGGAACAGATTGGAATCTAAAAATATAAGAAGTTTTCAAAACTACAGAAACTGTAGATTGTTGATGACTTAATCCAATAAATAAAGCATGAGTTTATTTGGTCTTAATCAAAACTTGATGTTTTCTGATATTAGGAAATTAAAATATTAGCAGATTAAAATAAAATTGTAATATTTTGTGAAACTTGGTCATGTTTGTGTTCTGATAGTTTGAGTTGGTAAGATAATTACAACTTTGATTTTTCTTTTATATAATGTTTTTCTGCTTTAATATACACACAAATCACTTGGGGATCTTGTTAAACTGAAGATTGTGATTCCGTATGTTTGGATTGGGAACTTGAGGTTCTAATAAACTCCCCAGTGATACAGATATATGGGCCATACTTTGAGTAGTAAGGATTTAGAGGACAATTAGAGTAATCTTACTTAGGTTATTCATTTTTACAATCATTTTATTAAATCAAGTTATTTCATTATTTAACAACTAACGTTACATTTCTTTGAGAAGAAAAATTCAGTTTCTAGCAACAAAATTATTGTAATATATATAATGCTTCATTATTAAGTATAATTTTTCAGTTATATAACTTGCTTCATTTTTTTACATGAGTTGCAACACAAGGCAATAAATAATCTAAAGTTAGATTGTCATCTTTACAAGTTGATTTCATGAATGTTTCAGAGGAAAACAAGTTTAATTTCTTCAGTTGAAAACAAAAGTGGCATTATTTTTTCTGGTTGAGACTGTCAAAACTTTCTATAACACTTGAGCAGGTAAATGTATTAGGTTTTCATATGTTAAATCTCTTTCTTGAGCTATCAGTGGGAAATGATTAATTAAGGAAAAATTAAAAGGAGTCAAAATTGAAGATACAGGAACATTAAGTTGTATTTGGGAATGCCGCATGAGCAAAATTATGATTTCTTGACATTACTTGTCTAATGCAAAAATAAGTACATTTATGAAAAATGTCACAGTATTTTTTTTTTATCAGGTTAAGTGTAGTCTCTAATCTTGGTAACATGCTTATTAGATTTTGTTTTCCCATGCACAATGCACTGAAGACTCAAATTAGGGTTCTCTTAGGGGATGTACTGATCAAGTGTAAATTGCAAACCAGTGATTCAGGTGAACTTCAGAAAGGCCTGATGCTGTAAGCATTTGTGTTTGAGAGGGGATAATTTGAGCCTATGCTATAGAAGAGTATATCCTATGAATGTACAGTAAAGTGCTCTAAATGTGCAAATTTATTAACTTCACATAACTTTTATAATCCGTTGGGATTGATTTTGGCCTGACAGAGATGTACTGTGCTACAAGACATTCACTGTAACTAGAGCAGAAAGCCAAAGAAATGATACTGAAGCAGATAACCCCTGCCAGGAGCAGGACTACAACTTACTGGATGGAATAAGTTTATATGTGGTCAGCAAGGGAAGAGATGTGGACAATGTCAGGTTCAAAAGGATAAACACAAACAAGTTGTTTTTCACACACTGGGAAAGAGACCTTAGGACAAATACTAGTAATTACAGTATATTTATTTATATTTAGTATACATTAAAACTCTAAATACATATGTAACTCCAAATACATATGTTTTTTTACTGCGAACATTCTTATATCTCACAGTAATTTCTCAGTTATCACAGATGAAGAGATTGTGGGCTGGTTAGTCCTCCAAGACTAATATGAATTAAAGAAACATGGGGAGTGTGTAGTTTCATTGTAATATGGTCTCTACCCTAAAATTTTCTCTCCCAGAGTTTTTAAAAACAGCCAGTCTATCATTTTTTCTCCTTTTGCTGTTATGTTTTTTCTCCTGTTTTTCTGACTTTTACTGCATCCCAAACTATTGCATTTGCATTGATTGATTCTCTGTCCTGCAAACCTGGTTATCCTTTGAACATGATTTAGTTTACTGCATGCTCCTGTTGTTTAGCATGTGGAGGTGGTCCGCTCACAGAGAACATTTTATCTGACTCTGGCACTTCTTCCCATTCTCATAGGTACCTTCAGCCCTTCAAGGTAACATTTATATTTCTCAGGTATATTTGTATTTGATTGGATGTATTGGGCTTAAGTTTAAGAAAAAATATTTTTACATATTCATATTATAACTATTTCATTATATGGGGGAAAGAGGAAATGATAATAGGGAGAAGGGCACTAACATTTATTGCCTATTCACTTTATTTTTGTAACTCCAAATACATTATTTTTTCCTTATAACAAAGCTTCAGATAATAGATTTTTTTAAAGAGTAGGAGTTAACAAACTCTCCCCACATTGTCCAGCCCACAGGAGGGTAACCTGAATGAGTCAGGTCTCTCTGGCTCCAAAAGTGGCAAAAACTTTAAATTATTCAGATGGGTAACAATATGCCACGATTTAGTCTATTTTTATAGCATAATAGCTTTATAATGCAATCAGCAAATTCACAGTACCTTACAGTATGTCAGGGGAGTTAACCTAATGGTTATAGTGGGAACAGAGTCAATTCAAAACTAAAATGTATTCTGACTGTGTTTGTAAACCCAGATATAACATGTATGTCAATCTAAAGTGTATATATGTTCATTTTCAAAGGATTATGCATTTTTGTTTGGCTAAACTAATACAAAAGTATCTAAATTTCTTAGGATGGTTATGCATAATAAAAATAGTAATTGAAATTATGTATCAGTTATGGCATTGCTCTTGACAATAATTTACATGTAACAATTTATATGTTATTAAAACTTTCTTAAAATTACACAGTTTGAAAGTAAGTGGTAGAGCCAAAATTCAAACTCCAGATTTTCTTACTCCAAAATTCATTTTTTAACCATATATAAAAAATGCATACATTTTTACCATGCACAAAATACAGATAAAAGATTTTATCACCTTCAGTTTGTGCATATTCATAGTAATTTGTGGAAGTTGAAATGCACCCTATGCCTAGTGGCTGGTTCAATTCCAGGATGATTCTAGGCACTCTAAGTCTGAGAATATGCATGTTTGAGCTGGAAGAAGAGAAGAAAGAATATTAGGTTTGCAATGAACTGAGATATCAGATCTTATTTATAACCAGGTTCTCAAACTTTTCTAGAAGGTCATTTTTGCTTCTGGAGCCATTCTGAAGGTTTAGGTTCATTGCCAGGTTTCCCAAAGCCTTACTTAAACCTTTTTATGACCCCATATATTATGCACCACAGTATTCTGTGTCTGATAAGAACTCAACCTATAAAGGTTGTTGTTGATGTTGCAGTTCTTTAGCCTGCCTTCAGATATTGTTTTTTTAAAATAAATTTTATGGTGCATATTTAAGTCTTATGCATGATGTTATAGGATACACATACATAGCAAAATCCCAAATACAATATAATTTTATTAAATTTAGTCCTCATTTTTAACATCATATCTCTAGACTTGTTCTTCCTACATATCTGCTCTTTTGAATCCCATGACCTATATCTCCTCAGTTACTCTCTCCCAAGAAAGACTTTTAAAGTGGTTTTCTTATTTGTGTTAGGAGAAGGGTGGCCTTTCCTTGGCCATTCAGTGCTACAGAATGGGAAAGTAACAGCTGGCTATTTCAGTCTTTATTTCTAGGTATCTCTCAATTCATCCAAGGATTCTAAACTAAACAACATAGGTATTTCTTCAGTAAAATGTCTTGTTATACAGAGGCCAAGATGTTCAAGGGTGATACAGTTATAAAATGGCATGCAATTTGTGGCGTGCTGATTAAAAATAGTCAAGTGATAAAGCATTATGATTAATCACATCTTCAGTGGAAATTATGCCCTAGGCAGCTGAGAATTTCCTTAGGACTATTTTAGTATGATTTTGTAGCTCATTTTAGATGCAACAAAGCACTATTGTTAATGTTTTAGAAGTTTACTATTGTATTTTAGAATCTATTAACTCCAGTATTTTATAATATATGGCCAAAAACATTGTTCTAGTCTTTAAAAAATAACTCTAATATTTTATGCTTATGATTTTTAAGCATAGTGTGAGAATGAACAAAATCAGCATTAAGACCATATCCCTGAGATAGTCGCTATTAGTGTTTTGTTGTATTTCCCACTTTTTTCCAAAGATAAAAATGCACATTTTAATAGCTTTACTTTTGATTGTAATTTTATTACATACATGGAAATAATTTTTCTCAGAGAAGAAACATCTCAAGAAATCAACGGGAAAATAAAATTTACTTCAATGCTTGTTTTCCTGGAAAACAAGTATGTTGAAAAAGAAATATATGTCTGTGTCTATATACATATATATTAGTTCTGTGATATCTGAGCTAAGCTGGAGATATATCTGGATTCCGCCCACTTCTCTCCCTCTCTGCTGATGTTGCTTTAGTCTAAGCCACCATTATCTCTTGTCTGAAATAATTTCCTAACTTCCTTCTTTTCAATCTTCTGTCTTTCAATCTTGTGTCTCAAGAATTCGTTCTTTTCACAGTAGCCAGTAATCTTTAAACCCTGAAATTAGACTGCACTGCTCTTTAAACTCTCTCAGTGGCGTCTTACACTGAGAATTAAATCCAAACTCCTCATCTTTTTCTATGAAACTCTACATAATCTGATTCTTATTTTATTCTTGGACTAAATTTTGTACCATTCCCTCCTTTATTCACTATCTCCATCCATTCGGATTTCCTAGATTTTTTTGCCCATTGTATAATCTGTACCTTTCAAGGAATTTTCTCATTTTATCTATATTGTCGAATTAATTAGCATAAAATTATTCATAATGTTCTCTTACTCTTTTAATACTTTTAGCATCTGTAGTGATAGATTCACTTTGATTCATGATATTGGTAATTTATGTTTTCTCTCCTTTTGGCCAGTTTAATTAGAGGTTTAACAGTTTTATTTATCTATTTATTCTCAAAGATTCAACTTTGATTTTTTGGATTTTCTGTATTGTTTCTGTTGCTTACTTCATTTATTCCCAGTCTTATTTTATTATTTTCTTCTTTCTACACACTATCGGTTTAATTTGCTCTTGCCTTTTAACTTTCCTAGGTGGAAATTTAAACCTTTCTTCTTTTTTACTTACTGCATACCTTTTTTTTTTTTCAATTACTGAGAGGGAAACATTGGAATCTTTACCTGAAACTGTGGCTATATGTCTCTTCAGTTTTCTCAGTTTTAGCTTTATGCATTTTAAAGATTTGTCATTAGCCACAGAGACAAATAGTCTTGTTATGTATTCTTGATGAATTGTTCCTTTTATCATTATGAAACATCCTTCTTTATCTATAGTAATATCATTTTTTGAAGTATGATATCAGTCTTTATCTAATAAAGTCATTCCTGCTTTGTCACATTTAGAGTTTGCATGGCATATTTTTTTCCAACCTTTGGCTTTTAGTCCATCTGTGTCTCTATAAAGTAGCTTTATTTTCGTCAGCATATAGTTGCGTCTTGTTTTTTTATACAGTCTGACAATCTACCTTTTAATTGGATATTTCCACTATTGAATAATGTAATTATTGCTATGTTAGTTTTAAGACTGCTATCTTGCTATTCATTTTCTGTGTTTCATTTGTTCTTTATTCTTTTCTTCTATGCTTTGTAACTAAGTGAATAAATTTTAGTATTCAATCTTATCTCTATTACTGGCTTATTTTATATCCTTTTTTTTTTTCTTTTTTGAGACCAAGTCTTGCTCTGTTACCCAGGCTGGAGTGCAGTGGCACAATCTTGGCTCATTACAGTCTCCATCTCCTGGATTCAAGCGATTCTCCTGACTCAGCCTCCCAAGTAGCTGAGATTTCAGGCATGTGCCACCACACCTAGCTAATTTTTGTATTTTTAGTAGAGATGGGGTTTCACCATGTTGCCCAGGCTGGTCTTAAACTCCTGGCCTCAAGTGATCTGTCTGCCTTGGCCTCCCAAATTGTTGGGATTACAGGCATGAGCCACCTTGCCTGGCTTAATCCTTTATTCTTTTAGTGGTTGTTCTATGGTTTATAGTATGTGCCCTTAATTTGTCATGCTCTACACTCATCTCTTATTATACTACACGTATGACACAAGAACTTTACAATAAAATACTTCCATTTGCCCTATCTTGATTTTATATATTTTTTCATATACTTTATCTCTACATATGTTATAAGCCTGCAAATACATTGTTATGGCTTTAGTCAAGTGTCTTAATTTTTTTAATACACAATACTAAATTTTTGTATATCCCTGTATTACCCTCCCTTGCACTCTACTCATTTGTGTAGATCCCAATTTCCATTTGTCATTATTTTCCTTCAACTCAGATAATTTTCTTTGTTATTATTTTTAGTGCAGGTTTGCTGGTTTCATTCTCTCAGCATTTTTTGGCTTAAAATGCCTTTATTTCTTTTTTTATGTGTGTGCAAGATGGTTTGGTTGAATATAAAATTATAGTTTTATATTTTTTTCTTTCAGTACACTAAGATTTATCTCCATTGTCTTCTTGCAATTTTTTTTTGTTAGAAATTGGCAAGTACTTCATTCTTTTTTATGGCTGCATAGTATTGCATGGTGTGTATGTACTACATTTTTTATAACCAGTATATTATTGATGGGCATTTAGGTTAATTCCATGGCTTTGCTATTGTGATTAGGAACATGGATGGAGCTGGAGGCCATTATCCTTAGCAAATTAACACTGGAACAGAAAACCAAATACCACAGGTTTTCAATTATAAGTGGGAGCTAAATGATAAGAACATGTGGACACATAGAGGGAAAAACACACAGTGGGGCCTATCAGAGGGTGAAAGTTGGGAAGAGGGAGAGGATCAGAAAAAATAACTAATGAATACTAGGCTTAATTCCCGGGTGATGAAATAATCTGTACAACAAACCCTCATGACTCAAGTTTACCTATGTAACAAACCTGCACTTGTACCTCTGAACTTAAAATAAGAGCTTAAAACAGGAAATTGGCAGGTATTCTTATCTTTGTTTTCCTCTAAGTAATGTTTGCTCTTTTTCTGCTTGCTTTTAAGATTTTGACTTTGTTAGTAGATTTTAATAATTTATGACGCTGCTGCTCCTGGTTTACTCTGTATTTGTTTGGGATTTGATGAGCTCATTGCATTTGCGGATTTAATTTTTCATCAAATTTGGAAAAATTTTAGCAAATTTCTTGGGATATTATTCCTGGCCCCTTCTTTCTGTGTCTCCAACTGGATGCCTTTTAGACACATTAACACATTAATATTGCCATACAGGTCATTGAGGCTCTTTTTTTTTCTTGTTTCTTAGCCTTTTATTTCTGTGCTTTTCAGATTGGAAAATTTCTAAGGTTATGCTTTCAAATTCGCTGATCTTTTTCTTCCAAAATGTCTAATCTACCAATCTACTGAATTTTTACTTCATATATTGTGTTTTTCAGCTCTACAAGTTTCATTTGTTTTTTTCTTAATAGTTTTTATAACTCTCTTCATTATACTCATATAGTTCTTTAAGATTTTAAGCATATTTATAATAGCTGTTTTGAAGATCATCATTGCCCAGTTCATCACTTCTGTCATTTATGGACATGATTCTGTTGACTGATATCACTTCTTTTTTAAAATTTTAGATCTGGGGCTACATGTGCAGATTCATTTCATGGATATATTGTATAATGGTGAGGTTTGAGCTTCTAGTGAACCTGTCATCCAAATAGTGAACATAGTATCCAATAGGTAATTTTTCAACCCTCACTCCCCTTTCAGCCTCCTCTCCTTTTGAAGTCCCCAGTGTCTATTATTTCCATCTTTATGTCCATGTGTACCCATTACTTAGCTCCCAGTTATATGTGAAAACATCTGGTATTTGATTTTCTGTTTCTTAGTTATTTCACTTAGAATAATGGCCTCCAGCTTCATGCATGTTACTGTAAAGGATATGGTTTCATTCTTGTTTAAGGCTGCATGTATTCTATGATTTACATACACTATATTTTCCTTATCTAATCATCTGTTGATGGATACTTAGCTTGATTCGATAACTTTGCTATTGTAAATTGTGCTGCATAAACATACCAGTTTATTTGTCTTTTTGATACAATTTCTTTTCTTTTGGGTAGATATCTAGTAGTGGGATTGCTGAGTCAAATGGTAGTTGTATGTTTTGTTCTTTGCAAAATCTCCATACTGTTTTCCATAGGGATTCAACTAATTTACATTCTCACCAAGAGTGTGTAAGTGTTTTCTTTTCACTGCATCCTTGCCAACATCTATAATTTTTGGTTTTTTAATAGTAGCCATTCTGACTGGCATGATGCGGTTTCTCATTGTGGCTTGAATCTGCATTTCTTTGGTGATTAGTGACGTTGAGCAATTTTTCATGTTTATTGGCTTCTTTTGAGAAATGTCAGGTCATGTCCTTTGCCTTCTTTTTAATGGAATTTTTTTTTTGTAGATTTGTTTCGTATCCTTGCAGATTCTGGATATTTGTCCTCTGTGGGATGCATAGTTTGCATGTAATTTCTCCCATCTGTGGGTTGCCTGTTTAACCTGTTGATTACTTCTTTTGCTGTGCAGAAACTCTTTAGTTAGTTTGATGAAATCCCATTTGCCTGTTTTTTGGTTTTGTGCTTGTGCTATTGAGGTCATTTCCATAAATTCTTTGCTTAGGCTAATGTCCAGAAGAGGCTTTCCTGTTTTCTTCAAGGATTTTCATAGTTTGAGGTCTTACATTTAAGTGGTTTTTTTTCTTTTTTTGCATATGAGTAGCCAGTTGTCTCAGCACCATTTATTCAATAGGGTGTCCTTTCTTCATTGCTTGTTTTTGGGCAAGAGTTAAAGTTTGTTATTTTTTTAAATATATTTGAGTGTCTGGAGTTTGTTATTTTTCTTGTATTGGCAGGCAGTTCGCTTACTTGCAGAGCAACTTCATCCTTTTGTGGATCTAAAGAGGCCTTTACTCTAGAACTAATTTAGCCTTATTTCTAATGTAGAATCCTTCTCTACTGAGTAGTTCTGCAGAATGCCCTAGATATTGAACAAACTCTCTCCACTTGGCTTATAGGAATGCAAATGTCTTCCTGCTCTATGTGAGCTCTGGAAGTTGTTCAGCCCTTGGAGAGTTACTGTTTGTTTGAAATTTTAAAGTTTTACCCTACACATACGCAGTTTTGTATTCAAAGAGGCAAGAGACTCTTATTCAGATCTGGAGCTTTTAAAATATATTTCTCTCTCCTCTCTAGTACTCTTTTATGCCAAGTGAAGCTACCTCAACCTGCTTGTGCTCAGTTCCTATTTCTCCTTCCTCCAAACATGGTCTGTAACTTCCAGAAGAGAGTGGAGGCAATGGAATCATCTCACTTATTTCCCTTCACTTAGGGATCACAGTTTTGCACTGCCTGTTTTCAAGTCTGAAAACAGTTTTCTTCCTAGATTTTGACCAGTTTTTAGTTGTTTACCATGGGAAAGCAGGTAGCTTTGCTAAAAGCACAAATCAGGAGCAGACTTTTTCTTTAACTATTCTGGCCTTTGTTTTTTTTGGTTCTTAAAGAAAAATCAAGTTGCTCTTTGCCTTAAAGGCTTTGTACTTGTTCTTTCTACTTAGGAGAGTCTTCCTGTGACCCTCTACAAACTGCCTCCTTCTCATTTTTTGTCTTTTTAAAGAGGCCTTTGTTGATTACACTATTTAACTAAACTATCATATTAGTTCTTTATTCCTTTCTTTCATAGACTTTATCACAATCTATGATTATCTTTAAAACATTTTTTTCCATGTGTAATATTCCCCATTCCCTCAAGCCATGTAAGCTGTATAAGGAAAGGAAACTTGTGGATTGTACTCCTATATTTCTTAGCCTCTAGAGCAGTACCTGGCTTGAAAGAGGGAACCAACAAACATTTCTTGAATGAAAGCATGAGTAAAGATAGTATCAAGACATGTGCTCTGAAATCATAATGTAGAGAGACACTAAGCATGGTAGTACCAAAGGCCCATACATTAGAGTAGGTTGTGTTTATGTGTTCCTGTAGAATTTTCTTCAAGCATAGTAAAGAGAATTGAATCCATTATGTTCACAAGAAAAAATGTGACATTAAATTCTAGATATTTAGCTATGTTTGCCATTGCTCTTCACTTCTGTACATGTGGGGTAAATATACTACACTCTTATTGGTGGCATTATATGGTTTGTGGCAGTTCATTTGAAATTGAAATGCTAAATATTTTTTCAAAATCAACCTGGTTTAGTAAAATATATCGGTAATGTAGAGAAAATAATATTTTGTATAATGGCATATATCAACATTATGTAACGGTTTTAAATTTGGTTGACAATAAAGGGGCTGGCCTGCTTCAGTATGAAATAACTATGTTAATGTTACCTGATTTCAATTCTGAAGCAGATCAAAAAACAGCTGACCCAAATAGTCATGCTTTACTTTTCGGTTTTACATTCTCTTAGGTGCAAGTTTTTTATTAATCATCCACTTCACTGGAATGTAGGTCTGCATTTTCTTAATTTTTTTTAAAGGATATCTCTGTGCAAGATCTTGGGATTTGGTGTTCTCTTAGTATTAGTGGCCTACATGATGGAGAGCTAATTGTCTCCCCAGTTGAGGATTGGCATTTGAGAACATAGAGGACTTAATGACAGCTTTAGGGTCTGTACTTAGTTATCAGTCCTCTTCTCTTGGAATATGTAGAATAGATTTTTTTAATTGTCTTTAGAGCTTTGATAGTGGGGTTGTTTATAAGCTATTCTTTTTTTGTACATCAAGTATTGGTAGCTTTCAGTATTTCATTTAAAATCATGCATGCACTTTGACACAAACCAGGACATTTATTTAATTTTTAAAAATTATACTTTATGATAATAATATCATCTTAACACATAAATATTCTTAAATTTATCTGTGCTATATTGTCATAATTGAGTATAAAAGTACAAACTTAAGCACCACTGTAATTTATACAGTCTGGCGAATCAATGAAATGATATTATAGCATATACAATTTTTAAATATTTTTCAAAATACCTAGACAGCATGACTTCCCTGCCTAGACAAGAGCAGTTCAGTATAAATATTTAAAGGTTAAAAAAGTCTTTGTGATGTGGTTAGAGGCAGGCATTTATATACTTTGCTTATAATTTTTCAGATGTGAAAGGGAAGAATCTGTTTTATCCCTCACAATTTCCTAAACATTATGACTTTCAGGTTTTATATGAATATTGCCAAGGTGGTAATGGATATGACTAGCAGCTTTTACATGGGAATAGGGTTTGCTTTCCAGGGCACATACATCAGTGGTCTAAGAATAACTTTTGTCTATGTCTCTAATTTACTTGGCCTCATTTAGCTGTCTTCACCATTGAGAAATTTTGCTCTTAAGCCCACTCTCTCCAGAGTCCTAAAGATCTCTGATGATAAATTAGAAATCTTATCACCACAAGTAAGTGGGATCTGGAAATAATTTTGTTGCCCTAAGTGTGGTGGTTAGTGTTTCAGATTTTTTGCTTATCAAAGGCATCATGGGTTTCTGTCCATCTTGTCCCCCAGCTTGACTTTCCTAATTAATAGGTTTAGTTCTATTGCTGCATTATATTTCCTTTTCATTTTTTTGATCTAGCTTCTTCTTTTTCTGCAAAAATAAATATAAAGAGATAATACTTAACTTCCTTTTGGGTGAGAAAATAAAATTTGAAATATTACACAGAGAGAATATAATACAATAGGGATATAATACCCTTAAGCTGTTTTCAATGGAATGTTTCCAATCATCCTTTGTGGGTATCTCCTGCCCCTCTGCATAACTGCCTTCCATAAATATTTGTTAAACAAATGAGTGGATTAGTGAATAAATCAACCATGTTAAGATATATTTAAAATTCTTGTAGAAATAGGAATTTTTTCCCAGATAATCAAAGCCCAAAACTCAGAATAATTAGATACCTAAGTCTATTATTTCATTAGCATATTTACTAGTAAATATATTTAACAAATAATGGAAACTGCTTTTTATGAATAATGCAGTACACCCAGACTGAACGATCGTTGATGGCTTTCTTCTCCATCGAATAGTCATTGTAAAGGGTGTAGGAATGCCTTTGGTGAGAAAGCCTTATGTGTTTATATATCTAAAGCTATATCATTTGTCACTTTGTTCTTTAATTTTTAACTAAAGGTCAACCTGTTTTTAACATATTGAAAATAGCTTATTTTTACGGAACCGTTTTTATGTCCAAAAGATTTCAGTAAAAATTTGATGAAAATAAGGCAATTGTTTATAAGCACCACCATATTGCCTGACCTTTTGCAAGATGTCCTACTTCAGACACCCACTGTCTTGCAAAGTTTCAAATTCTTTATTTGCTTTTTGTACTTTATTACTTTTTTCCCATGAGTTAAAGATGCTTTTCTAAGAGGGAAAAGTGTATCAATAAGTTCTTCAGCATTGCTAAAATTATCAGTGAACATCTTGTCAGACAGTGATGTGTGAATCTGTTTTGTACGCCTCTATCCAAGGCCAGGTTTGTTGATGGAAGAAACACTTTCTCGTTTTTAAACCCGAATTCCACCCTGTGTGGAACACATTAGTATAATGCAGAGACTGTGGGAGAGGGTAGCATATAATTTGTTTTCTAGCTTCCTTATTTGTCCACATTTCTTTACACATTCCGTTTAAAACAAAGAACTCTACTATTTGCTCCTAATGTTTGTTGGATGCTTTCAGAGACCCTTTGTTTGTTTTAGTTCAGACAGAATTACACCCTAATTCTAAGAATCTCTGAGTTAGGAGTGGAGCTTTCTTTGTTATGTTCTTTAATGTCCTTTGATCCAGGTCCAGCATGTATTAGCTGCTGCAGCTATCCAAGAATAATTTACTTATCCACTAATGCCAGCTATGTAAGAAAAAATAAACCAGGTTTGTATAAAATGTAAGATTCTAATGTGACCACTAACATTAAGTCACTAATGTGACCCTTTCATTAGCTATTACTTTTAATTAGGAGTTCTCAAACAATTAGCTTTTGAGCTACATAATCTTATTTATAGCATATACATTCCCTGATGAGAGAAGAAATTACTTCTGGGAAAGCTGAGGCTCAAACTTTTAATTTACGTACTAAATTCAGATACATTACCTCAGTTGGACTTTCTTCTTGTGGAATTACTAAACTCAATTATCTTGATCACGTGATCCTCTAGGCATCAACCGCCTCTTAAAAACAGAACTGCTGACATCCACGGGTGCTTAGAGCACAAAGGGAGATAAACACAGCAGAAACCTGCTCTTGCAAAAAGCATTCATATTTTTCAGATTTTTCAAAGCATTCTCAGACTCTCGCCTCTTATTAATATTATTTAAGGCCATATATATGTAGATTCCTATTCATTCATTCATATATGTATATATATATATATATATATATATATATATATATATATGTCAGAAGTTTGTGTTACTGCTTCTTTGGCTTGATATTCTACCATGAAAACTGAGATTGGAATCACTTTAAATGTTATCCTGATAGACTTTTCAAAATCTATGATAACATTTATTGTATCTGTCATCACATAGTACTTTTCAGGGTAGTGTATCAAATTCTTTCCAAATAAGACATGGTCTTTGCCTGCAAAGAGCTTACTATATAAATGTAAAGTTATACAATAAACATTAAATATGTATTCATCAGTTCTTTCAAGAAATTCATAGAGGGTGCCTAATATTTTATAGACCCTGGAGAGTCAGTGTGTAAGAAAAAACAAAGTTCTGCCCTGACAGTTCTTTCATTCTGTTGGGGACTTCATTTTGTTGAATTTCACAAGAAATCTAATAAACAAGATAATTACAGATTATGGTAAGTGCTATGGAGAAAATAAACAAGAGGATGTGATAGACAGGCACAGAATATGTTAGAGGAGTGAGCAGGGAAGGGTTCTCAGTGGAAGTGACATTTCATCTGAGTTCTGAAGGATGGAAAGGAGCTCACGAGGAAAGAGCCACCGTGGGAGAGGGAAAAGAAAGCACAACGGCCCAGAGTCGGAACAAGCTTGATCTTGTCATTGTGATTGGCGCTCAGTCAAAGAATGAGAGAGAGGTAGGAGATGAAGTTGGTTTAGGAAGCAAAAGTCAGATAACGGAGGCCAGGTTGGATTTTATTTTAAAGGCAGTAGGAAATTGTTGAAACATTTTCAGAAGGGTAGTGTGTCTTATTAGACTATAAAGAAGATAGCTCTGTCTGCTGTATGAAGATTAAATTATAAAGGCAGGAGGAGAAACCAGGAAATACATTAGGAGCCTATTTCAGTTATCCGCCCAAGAGACGGTGGATGGGACTAAGACTAGCGATGAAGAACAATGGATAGATTTAAGATATATTTTTGAAGTAGAAACAACAGAATCTGATGATTGATTGGCTGTAGAGGATATGAGAAATGGAGAAGTGAGGATGATTACTTGATTTTTGGCTTGAAAAACTGGGTATCATTTGCCAAAAAAAGTGAGAAGATTGGAAATATGTAAACTGAAAGATCATAAACAAATGTAGAAAAGGCACACTTGGAAGAAGTTGTTGGTTAATAGTGGTTATTTTTTCTTGTTTATGTGTTTTATGCATGCTCTATTGAGCAAATATATTAATAATTATGTGAAAATTTCTAAGTGCTGTATGTCAGGCTAGAACAGATAGAATGTCTTGAACCAGCAAGCCAACTGCATTTATTGAATGCTATTGTGTCCTAAGCACTCTACTTAATCAGTATAGTATTAATTCCTGCTCTCAGATAGAAAAATCAATATGCCAAAAACAATTAAAATATGTTGTGATGAGTGGTGTAATGGAGGTATACTTAAAAACTGTGGGAACAGAGAGAAAGAGACAGTCATCCTAGAGGACAGAGCAAGGGTGCCTGGAAACAGTGAATATTCTAGTATTCATACATGTGAGGGGCTGAGGGCTTGCAGGCTGGCTGGAGATAGCAGAGGGTCCGTGACCTTGTCCTGATACTGTGTTTGAGAGGGAGGCTGATTCTACTTGTTGGAGCCTAAGTACTCATGGCATTGCCACTGCTCAAAAACAACATCTGTGCTGGGTTTTCAAAGTGAGATGGGAATTTTGCCAAGTAGAAATGGGAAAAATGCTTTCCAGGGAGAAGAGAGAACATGATATTCAGGACAAAAGGGAGAAATGACAAGAAATGAAGTGGACACATAGACTAGAAACAGCTTGTGAAAGCCTTGCATGCTGAACTCAAGAGTTCTGCCCTTGCTCTCAGGGAGCTTCCCATGCAGAGACTTGCACATCAGTGGACATGCCAGGCTTGGATGTGATAGATTGAGAATAGAACACATTCTTAATGAGCACTTGATGATGCAGGGACTTGTGTCTTTGTTGAATTATTATATTTAGGTATTGTAATTTGTGTTTCACATCCTTAAAAAAAAAGGAATTAGTGATATCCTTATAGGAGCCACTAAGGAACAATGAGGGGCTTACCTACTGATATGATTTGGCTCTGTGTCCCCACCCAATTGTAATCCTCACATGTCAAAGAAGGCACCTGGTGGGAGCGATTAGATCATGGGGTTGGTTTTCCCCATACTGTTCTCATGATAGTGAGTTCTCACAAGATCTGATGGCTTAAAAGTGTTTGGCAGTTCCTTCCTCTCTCATTCTCTCTCTCTCCTGCCACCATGTAAGATGTGCCTTGCTTTCCCTTCACCTTCTGCCATGATTGTAAGTTTCTTGAGGCTTCCCCAGCCATGCAAAACTGTGAGTCAATTAAACATTATTTTTCTTCATCAATTGCCCAGGCTCGGGTAGTTCTTTGTAGCAGTAGGGAAATGGACTAATAACTCCTACTGAGAAGGTTCAGGTTACATTTTTAGGACTAGCTTTCCTTCTCATGCCCTATTTCTCTTTTCTGTTATAGGCTTCAAGAAGTGAACATACCTTTCTTTCCTCTGTAAAGCTGCTGTTTTCCATTCTATGTCTTGGGTTTCTTCTAGTTCTGAAATGGATTCCAAGTACATGACAATTCTGCCAGCTCCCAGCTCTCAGCTTCTAGAACCTAGCCAGGCAGTAAAGGGGTTGAAAGTTTGGGCTCTGTGTCCAGAGTGACCAGATTTGAATTTTGGCTCTGTCACCACATATTAACTCTGTAAACTTGGACATGTTTTTAAAACTCTCTGAGCCTCAATTTTTTTCTTTTTAATCCATGAAATACAGATAGTATTAATACGTACCCTCTAGGTTTGTTGTAAAGGACATATAAGATAATGCATATGGACTTAGTATAGTGTCCTAAGGGTATTCAATCAATGTTGGCTGCCATAATCATTAATCCTCATCAGGCTTAAAAATATAAGAATAACAAACCTTAAGTAAATTATATAAACTATGGCCATGGCAATATTACCATAGAGGCAAAGACAGTGTCATGCTCAAAGATACTAGTTTCTCTGGATCTACTTTCGTTGACTCTGTGAAGACAGCATAGTTCCTCAATTCCTCCGACTCAGCACCGAGTTAGCTCTTGTGCTTGGAAGAAGTGTCCCTCATGGTCACTGCTTTTTGCCTGTACCTGCTCTGAGTTGCTGTGGTGAGAGCTCCCCTCGCTTCTTCTCCTGTGACTAATACCATCACTGCTCCTGATGTCTTTAGGAGCTTGCTGAAGCCTGCTGCCCTTCCCAGTCTTGGGAGATCTGGGAGAGTTTTGCTCCTGGTTTATTCCATTCTTTCCATTTTGGGCTCAGTCTTGGATTCAAATAAAGAAACAGTCTGTTGTCCACTGATGAGGCCCTTTGTGACAGAGGCTGCTTCATACTTCCGCCTCATGCTCTCAGTGTGAAGTGGAGACCTCACATTATAGTTTTTACCAGTTACTTTTCTATAGCCCATTTTTCCTAAAATTCAGACATAATTTCTTGGGAACTAGTCTGGAAAGTATTCAGTGTGGAGGATATTGTGATGGTCTTATAAAGCATTCTCCCTGGTCTTTCCTCTGTTGCTGAGATAGTATTGGAAGCTACTCTAGACTTTTGCCTTCTACTTTTGTTCTAATAAAAATCCTCTCTGACTTTCCTTAGGAGAAGCATAGGCTGACTGTTTCCCTGGGAAGGTTCTTTTAAATTTCTGTGGCCATCTGCACGAGCACTGGCTTTGCAGATAACAACACTATAAGAAAAGAGGGCTCTCTAACAATACATGGAAGGAGAAAAAAAAAAAAAACTATAGGAAAGCTTCATGTGTACTGATATATTTAAAATACTAATATAAATTGTTTTGTATATTTCCCCCAATTTAAATTTTCTCAATATATCAGTTAATCTTACTTTGAAGATTAGGAGAAAAATCAGAAGACAGGAAGGATGCTAAGCGTGATTAAAGCGTGATTTTAGGGGATGACTAAGGAAAAGCAAGGAGAGGAATGAAGGAAGATAATAAAGAAAAGATCAGATAAAAGAGCACGTACATTTAAAGAAAATGCTGTGATGCTTCGTTTGGAGTATTTCACCAGCTACCTTGCACCTGATAAAAAGAAGGCATACCCACTGGCTTCTGTTTTGCTTCTATTTAACAATATTTCTTGTTCTCAATGTAAATATTACCATTCTTCATATCAAACTCTAGGCAGTTACAGAATGCAAATAGCCCAGAAGTTTGGCAATCTCATTTTTAATGATTTAAAAGATAACTTCACAATAATATAAAAAGTAGTCTTTTTCAAACTAATGGCTACTAAACACATCATAATTTATTGAATTACAATTGGCAAATAACTATGTTTATCACCTTTCTATTGGCAAATAACTTGGCATCAGATGCTATTCCCTAAATAAATATTCTAGACTAACATCTCAAAATAATTTTTCCAAACATTAATAAAGTATGTAGAAATAAAGTGAAAAGACAGGTGACAAGAATTCCTTATATCATAAAAAAAGGTTAAAAAAATCCCAGTTTATTACCAAGTAATGGATTTTGGAAAGGAAATTTTGAGAAACTGATGGTTTAGGCTTTCATGGTGTCTCGGGAAGTGTAGGTGGGCTGGTTAGCAAAAATTTGAGAACATTGGTAGGGCGATATGGTTGATTTATTTACTTTCTTTAATGGTTTAGGATATGAGTTAGAAACATAAATTTCAAAAAGCAGAGGCAAATCCAGAGGGTAGCACCATGGTGGTCCTCTTAGCTGTGTGCATTCCTTCAATGGATACCTAGAACAAGTGGCCTGGCAAAGCCCACCCAATCCTCCACAGGCTCAGATGGATCTCCCCTTAAGAATAAGGGGTGTTTTTTTTAGTAGAGACGGGGTTTCACCGTGGTCTCGATCTCCTGACCTCGTGATCCGCCGGCCTCGGCCTCCCAAAGTGCTGGGACTACTAAAAAATACAAAAAAAAATTAGCCGGGCGTGGTGGCGGGCGCCTGTAGTCCCAGCTACTCGGAGAGGCTGAGGCAGGAGAATGGCGTGAACCCGGGAGGCGGAGCTTGCAGTGAGCCGAGATTGCGCCACTGCACTCCAGCCAGGGCGACAGAGCAAGACTCCGTCTCAAAAAAAAAAAAAAAAAAAAAAAAAAAAAAAAAAGAAGAAGGGGTGGATGGAGGCTGTAAAGGGGAGAAACAGTCTATGTACAAAAAATATGTTGAGCTTTACAATAAATATTGCTGTTGCACTAAGCGGAGGCTGTTTCTTCTCCCATCCTCAAACAGGAGGTGTGGTAGGTGTTAAATTCACTTACTTTTCCTTTTGCTGTTTTCATTCATTTGTGCATACTCCTGTTAAAACCCATTCGATTTTGAGGATCATACCATTTGATTATAGCGACCATTTCCTTTCTTTGATTATTGTCATCTCTAATTTTCCTGACTTACTAGTTTCTTGACCTTCATGACTGGGTCAGTTCTTGTATGTACAATTACATGTACCATTATAACTGATTATAACACTTTTTACACTCTTTTCTGGAGTCAATAACCCATGCCCATCAGAGTCAGGCAGGCCACATTAATGTCTGAAGCAGCTAGGTATAAGAAAATAAAGATTAAACTGCTTGTATTGAAACAAAGCTAAATCTATGCCCTGATCTTAGTGCATTGAACTCCATGAAGATAGGAAGCTTTCCTATTTTGTTTACTGTTGTATCCCCATCGAGAAGCACAAGCCCTAGTGCTTAACAGACAGGCAATAAGACTTGTGAAATGATTGAGTACATAAATTACTGCACTGGATTTTCCTCCCATAGCCCCTGGAAAGTATTCTTTTTGTTGTCAGTGACTCTCAGAATTGCAAAATTCAACACTATATATTCAGACCTTGTTACTTGACTCCTTTCCAGTGCAAAGAAAAAGTTTTTTGTGTTACTATGTGTTTCATATCAGAAAATTTTCTCCCCTTGACTACTTAATGCCACATCCCCAGTTTTCTTCCTGTCTTTCAGGCCACTCCTGTTAGATCTCATTTCTCTACTTGCCCCTACTATGCTTTTGTACCTAATGATCATGCGTTCCCCCTGCTTCTATTTCTCTCTGGCTTATTTCATTAATTCCCATACTTTTAAGCGCTGTCTATTTACCAATTTCTCTTAAATTTGTGCTCTGCCCGGAAGTCTCACCTAAATACTAAAATAAAAATTCTAAAAAGATAAATTGCCTTATAAACATTTCTACATGGATGCTCCACAGATATCTTATATTCATGTTTATCCCAAAACTCGAATCCTACTGCCAAACTCCTTCTGTATTGCTGTCACAACCAACCACTCCATATACTTAGAATGTCCTCATAAATTAATTCATTTTGGATTAAGCACTATAGATAAAAAGTGACCAAAACAGGCACATATTTTGACAGACAGGCATTGAGTATATACTAATCAAAATGATTTTTAAATTTCCACTGTGGTAAGAGCTATGAAGGTAAAGGTGAAGGTATTATGAGAAGATATCATAGGGGTAATCTGTCTGAATCTAGAGGCCAGAGAAAGCCTTCCTGAGTAGGTAACATTTAGGCTGAGAGGATGTGTGTGAAGGGGTGTAGAGGGATCTTTGCAAGAGGAAGGATCAGAAGGTGTGAAGACCCTGGGCTGGGAAAAAAAGCAGGTGCTTTGTAAAGAGAGGGACAACACTGAAGGGGAGGCTGGGAAAATAGCAGAAGTTTTATGGGGCATGTTCAGGAATTTAGGCTTTAGTCAAATAGCAACGTAAGTCATTAAAGAGTTTTCAGTGGAGGAATGACATAATTTTGTGCCCCCAAAGATGGCACCATCATTAACTCAGTTATTCAAACCAACAGAATGAGAGTCCTCCTGCCCTTCTCCTTGATTTCTCATATCCATCTCTCATATCTACCTGATCTCTCATATCTCTCATATGAACAAACCTGCATTTTCCAAGTGGTCTGGTCCTTCTTTCCTCCCTGTCTTTGCACATGTGCCCCATCCCAAATGTCCTCGCAGTTCTCCATTTGGAGGATTTCTATCTGTTCTTTGTGAGTCTGAACATCACCCAAATCTTTGAAAACTTTCTCTTTTTGTCTTCATGCCTGTCTCCAAGTCAGCTGTTGACTTTCCCATGGCAGCCTTTATGTGCCCCAACCCCAGTGCTTATCACACTGTATTGAAATTGTGGATTTGCTTTCCTTTCTGCCCTTCTTGACTGTAAATCTTTCAGAGGTGAAGGATTTCCTTCAGTTTTGTATTTCCAGACACTAGCACAGCACAATAGTAACTGCTTGGTAAATAAGTGTTTAATAAAGAGATGTATCAATTAGCAAGACTCCTCTATTATTTTGGGTAGTGCTACACATCTATTTTCTACTAAAGAATATTCATTTATGTCGATTGGATATACATATATATGTATTGGATGTACCTTAGAATTATGTATGGATATGCACAAAACACTTTTGTGGAAAAGGCATAGACTTGATAATCACGGCGATCTGGGTTTCCTCTCTTGCTTCTGTTACTCACCTACCATGCCATTTGTGAGAAGGCAGTTTACTTCTCTAGGCATCAGTTTCCTTAACTACCAAATGGAGATTATAAGTGCTAAGATAGTTTTGTGGATTAAATAAAATATCTGTGAATCAATATAGTGCTTGACCTAAGGTAGGCTTTTAATAAACGGTAATTCTTTCCTGTCTCTTTTCTTTCTTTTCTTTCATCCATATTCGCACAGTCCCTTTATTTCTTCATTCTTGTAGTTAAGTGCTCCTAAAAAAATAAATAAAACAACAACTCAGCCTTAGAATTTATGGTTATTGATGAGTTCTTTTGAGAAAGATTATACAAAGTGAGAGAGAACTGTACATCTCTGATATTGGGGACTAAAAGGGAGCCCTAAATCTTTAAGAATAGGAAGTATAGTCAAGAAGACTAGTATTTAGTCATTATCTCATCATATCATAATTTACCTTGTTCACCATAAAAGCTTATTTATTTTAAAGCATTTAATGTAATTTACTTTTTCTACTATGTTATTCTATGTTGTTTCCACAGATCAGGGTATTTATGTTTAGTAGAGTTCAACATATTATGTTAATGCAAAATTCATTGTTAATTATATTTATTGTAATATATTATAATTATATATAATATAATGCTAATTTATATATCCATATTACTGAAAGAGAAAACAGCATGTCAAAGGTATTAGATTAGTTTTAAGTATGTATACACATAATCACTTTATATGTATACATTCATTGAAATGAAATTGTTTTTTTTTTATTATTATACTTTAGGTTTTAGGGTACATGTGCACAATGTGCAGGTTTATTACATATGTATCCATGTGCCATGTTGATTTCCTGCACCCATTAACTCGTCATTTAGCATTAGGTATATGTCCTAATGCTGTTCCTCCCCCCTCCCCCCACCCCACAACAGTCCCCGGAATGTGATATTCCCCTTCCTGTGTCCACGAGTTCTCATTGTTCAATTCCCACCTATGAGTGAGAACATGCAGTGTTTGGTTTTTTGTCCTTGCAATAGTTTACTGAGAATGATGTTTTCCAGTTTCATCCATGTCCCTACAAAGGACACGAACTCACCATTTTTTATGGCTGCATAGTATTCCATGGTGTATATGTGCCACATTTTGCCAACCCAAATGTCCAACAACGATAGACTGGATTAAGGAAATGAAATTGCTTTAAATATAATCTTTAACCATTACAGAATAACTATTTCTCATTTTAGGGCCTTTTCATTATTTTATATTGATTGCAAGTACAAAAAAACCCACTAAGTAATTAGTGCTTTATTATACAAATTATACAGGGAAAATTTAATAAGTTTAGAAACAGAAAAGGTCAAATTTTTGATTAGTTTTTGAATTGTGGACTGCACTCAGCAAACTATCATACCTGTACTTTATTCTCAAGAACCAAATTGCACTGACATCTCTTAAATTTACTGAAGATATCCTCATTTTAAAAGTTCCGTATAGTATTTTGTTAAAATATGTTATGTAACTCTTGGGGATTGGGTAGTGACTGGTTCCCAAATTACACTTTATACTCATTATAGATCAGAGGGAACAGATACCGAGTTAGGTCTTAGCAGAATAGAAATAGGTATAGGCCTGGGAGAGTATCCATTCTGATGGACAGATCTCAGCATCTTAATATCAAAGGAGGAGGCGAATGATCTCTCAATAAGTGGTCTCGCTGGAAGTTGCATGAAGGGGAGCAGAGAAGCATAATAAGGGGAATATGGTAACGTCAGCAGTCATTTGGCATTAAAGAAGCCCGACTATAGATGGCTAATGAGAATGGGAACAAGGTTCCAGTGTGAAAGGAGGGTATTGGCAAGAGCAAGTATGGTCCAAGTATGGAGTAGCAAAATGGTCTAAGTATGGAGTAGTAGCCACATGTATTTGTCAAAATAAGGACTCAGCTATGGAGAAATACAACAAACTCTTAGACTACGCAAATGTATTAGTCAGGATTCTCCCTGGAAAGAGAGGCAATATGACACACACACACACACACACACACACACACACACATTTATTATAAGAAATGGGCTCATGTGAATATGGAGACTAAGTCCCTTTATCCTCAGCTAGTAAACTAGGGAACCAGGAAAGTTGGTGGCATAGGTCCAATCCTAATTCAAAGGCCTGAAACCAGGAGAGTTTATGGGTTAGTCCCAGTCTGAGGACAGTAAAAGATGAATGTCCTAGTTCAATCAGTCATGCAGAGAGAGACAGAGAGTGAATTCTTCCTTCTTTTGTCTTTTTGTTCTGTTCAAGCCGCAACAGATTGGATGAGGCCCACTCACATTAGGACAATCTGCTTTACTCTATCAATTCAAATGCTCATCTCTTCCAGAAACACCTGCACAGACACACCCAGGAACAATGTTTAATCAAATATCTAGGCACCCTATGGCTCAGTCAAGTTGAAACATAAAATTAACTATCACAGCAAGGTGTGAGTCAGATAGAGTTCCAGTATCAAACCAGAAACTCAAACATCAGATGTGGGGCCCAGGTTCCAGGTCGGAGAAGTAACAAAAGTAACTTTCTATGGAAGCTGAAGATCTGATTTGGTCTCACAGTTAGGAACAGTCTGAATAATGGAACTTGTCCTAGCCTCTTGGGCAAGTGAAGGGCTGCAAGACCTGATAGACCACAGTTAACATAAGGCTCTAAGTGGTTCTGACTTGTCAAAATGGGACTGCAGCAGCAACAGCCCTCCCTGTGACTAGGGGAGGAGCTGAACATAAGTGATATCAGCACTGACTTTCATTATGATTCACACACTCAAAGCAGGGTGTATTGAAAATGTTCCTCTGAAAAATTTGCATAGAGGAGATAGTTTCCCTGAGCAGGAATAGTCATGGTATTATTCAGGTTTCAGAATGCTAGTGTTCTGTTCTATGCAGGACTTCTGTGCCAGGCAGCCTGTGTGATAGTGATGATTTTACCTGGAGTGGAGCAACCTTGCACTTAAAGTTGGAAGATAATGTGAAGAACAAGGGTAGTCTGAGGAAGGGATTAGAAATGAGTGAGGAGACTAAAGGCAAGAACAGCACAGATGGGTAGAGAAATGCTCATATTGGCTGTGAATATCTGGGAAGTTAGGGAGCAGGAGAAAAGAAGCTGTTGAGTCTGAAAAGCATTTGGGCAGCATTTTGGAAAGAAGAGTTGCTTGATTTAAAAAAAGTGGTAGGAAAATATCACTGAGTTGGTATTGGATGACACTGTAATATTAATCTGAAGCTAAGATTCTGAGGGACCCTGAGGCCTTACGAAGAACAGTATTTCCTGAGGACTGGGAATCAAGTAATCAGCCAGCTGACTTGAAAATGAAACCTGGATGAGTAGCTTTTCAAATGCTTCACTATTATGACAAGCTGCATCAAGTCAATATGAATGTCTTTGTATCTGCTCTTGAATAGCTCTCTGACCTATAGTTAAGACAAAAGCATAAGGAAATTTACTGCATGAGAGTAAAGTTGTGAATACTGGTTGACTAAAACTTAAGTGGTATTGTTTCAGCAATATATTTTCTAATGTGTCTATTTTCCTAATATAGAAATATAAAATACAAGTTTCTTGTACAACACATGAAAATGTATTTTAGAGCTTTTGTGGTTATATCGAATACATCTGCAAATCAATGGGATCAAGCATATCTCTCTATTAAGGCACTCCTTCAACAAACTTTTATTTATAATTGCTACTGTGCTGGATGCTGGTTATAGATAATGAGGAACAGACTATGTACACATTACAGAAGGTTATGTCTATCAGAGGATAAGGCAGGCAAATGGTAAAAACCATTAGAGCTATCACAGAGCAAACAGAATGCCATAGAAGCCTGTAAGGAAGAACATACTCCAGACTGGGAAATACAAAGAAGTACAGTTCAGTAGCTATCTATTGGTGGTAATAACCTCTATGTTGAATTTTGGGGAAGAAAATAGTCTCTCTTAGATATTACTTGAAAGAAAGTAACAAGGGAAAAGTCACAAAGATTTACTAGAGCAAGATGCATTTGATAAGTTACAAGTAACTCATTATAGAATATAAGGAATAGGTGCTGGAGAGCTGGGAGAAAAACAGGGAATGCAGAGAAAAATTCATGGGGCATGCAGTAACTAGGTTATTAAGGAGCCCTAGAGGTCATGACAGGGACTTTGATTGGTTTATCCTGAGGTTAAAGATAGTATTCAATCATTGAAGAATGCTAATATGTAAATAATATTTTCAAATTTGTCTTTTAAAGGCGTTATTATGACAGGAGAGTAGAACATAGTAAGAAGGAGATGAGCCTGGGGACAAAATATATTGCAAATCAATCAGAATGTATGAACTTTTGAACTAAGGTGGTAACAGTGGCAATAAAGAAGAAGAAACAGATTCAGAGGATATTAAGGAGATAGACTTGCTAAGAGTTGGTAAGCAAATGTAGTGAGTAAGTGAGAGGAATGAGGATAAAAAGTTGCTCTCACATTTTCTGGCAGGTAGATTGTCTGAAAGGTGGTGCAATTTACTAAGAAAGTGAATTTAGGATACTTGATGTGGAGCGAATAGATAATAAGGTTTAATTTCAAACATATTGAATAAAGCATAGGTATAATATCCACATGAAAATGTTCAGTAGGGATTTAGACATATTGGTTGGTGCTCAGGAGAAAGATTGGAGTAGATATTTGGATTTGGTACTAGTCAGCAATTGAAATAATGAGAGAGAATGAAGTAGATCAGTGTTAAGGACTTAACTGTGTCCCTGCAAAATCAATATACTCAACTCCTAACCCCAATATGACTATATGTGGAGATAGAACCTTTAAGGAGGTAATTAAGACTAACTGACATAAAAAAATGTGGAACCCTACCTAATCCAATATGATTGGTGTGCTTACAAGAAGAGAAAGACACCAGGGATGCATGTGCACAGTGAGAAGGCCATGTGAGGGCAAAGTAAGAAAGTAGTCATCTTCAAGCCAGGAAGAAAAGCCTCACCACAAACCAACCCAGCCTGCACCTTGATCTTAGACACACAGCCTCCAAACCTGCGAGGAAATAAATTTTTGTTATTTAAGCCACCCAGTTTTTGGTGTTCTGACATGGCAGTTCTAGCAGACTAACACAGTCATGAAGAATCTAGGGTTAGAAGAAAAGACAACCAAAGACAGAAATCTGGAGGATAACAACATATAGAAGAGCTATACTTGAGAAGGAGCAGCCAGCAAAAAGAACCAGGAAAGAGGGAGACACTGAAGATGCAAAGGAAAGAGGTGACTAGAAACTGAGGACCCTGATGAATCTGAAAAGTTAGGATTTATGGGGAGAAAGGGAAGGAATTGAAAAGTGTTACAACTTGATATAAATTGTAGAATGTAGAGACAAGAAGTTAATGAATTACATATAAAGCTTTGAGTAATGTTGTCATCTAAGAGACAGTGGGAAGGAGGTGGGGTGGGAAACTTTCTTTCTGATCCTTTTGAAGCTTGATTTTATAGGCAAGACTATATCAGTCTTTAGTCTAGGGCAAATTTTGCCTCACCACTATACTAACACCCTTTTGAGTACTCTACCTGATTCCCCATTAATTACAAGTGAAGAAAATATTGAAGATTTAATATAGCTATTGCAGATTTCTACTTCTGATTATGATGGGGTAATAGGGGCTGAATTCACTTTGTTGCTTTAAATAATTAAACACATGGGCAAAATATAATAAATATAATTGTCAGACATTGGACATCAGGTAAGGAACTTCAGTAATGCCTTCCCTGAGATAGAGGAGGAAGTAAGGTGAGCCCTGTGATGGCTCCAGTTTGCTGTCTGGAGAGTTCCCAGACATAATTCAAATGGGAGAATCTACATGGAGCTTAGCAAAATCCCTGAGTTGAAGAAAGAAAATTAGAACTTTGAGGAGGCCAAAGTAACTAGAGTTTCTAGAGTCCTGGAGGAGGGAGGGAGAAAGGGAGGGAGACAGAGTGCGAGTGAGAGCGAGAGTGAGAGCAAGAGAGAAACAGAGAGAGAGAGAGAGAGAGGAAGGGAAGAGAGATATGAAGTGCTCTGGAGATCTTCAGAATTCCTTCCATTTTTCTGCATACACATGAGGAAAGTAGCCAAGGTTGGGGAAAGAGCCACTTAAAAGGGGCTAAGGAAACAATCACTGTCACTCACCCAGGACCAGGAAAAGTACTTGTTTCTACATGCCTTAGTGGGAAACTTGTAATTGATGGGACATCAGGTAGAGTACCCAAAAGTATATTAGTATAGTGGTGAGGCAAAATTTGCCCTGGTCTAAAGGCTGATACAGTCTTGCTTATAAAATAAAGCTTCAAAGGGATCAGGTTATTTCCAACTAACTTAACTGTGACTCATAAACAAGTTCAAGATTATTTATAGGAATCCAAAAATATCCAGCACCCAAGAATATCTATAGAATTATAAAACATCCAGTACTCAACAAGATAAAATTCACATGGCATGTGATAAAAAATTACCAGGTATGCAAAAAGGCAGGGAAATATGACACATCATAAGGGAAAAGTCAATAAATAGAGACAGATCCCAAAATGACAGATAATAGATTCACCAGGTGACATTAAAACACTTATAACTATATTCCATATGTTAAATAAAGTAGAGGAAGGATTGAACATATTAAGTGGTGACATGGACAATGTAAAAAAAAGACTCAAATCAAATCTATAGAAATAAAAAATACATTGTTTAAGATGAGAAACATACTCGATGGTGTTAATAGCAGGATCAAAACTGTTAGAAAAAAAGACTAATGAACTTGAAGATAAAGCCAAATAAACTTTCCAAGGTGGTACATGGAAAAACAAAATGACTTATAGTTAAATAATCAATGAACAGTTGAACAATGAAAAGCTGAAATATATATATAAAATAGGAATTTCTGAAAGAAGGGTCAGAAAAATATTTGAAGAAATAATAGCTGAAATTTTTCAAAATTGAGGGAAAATATAAATCCGAGCACAAGATACTTGAGGAAAACTTCATCAAGACATGATAACAAAATTCTTTAAAATCAATGTTAAAGAAAAATATCTTTAAAAACTCGTAGCAAAAATACATATGTGATACAGAAGAAAAAAGGTAAAAATGATATCAGACTTCTTGGTAGAAACAATGCAAAAAAGGGGTCAGAAAAGCTGAACCTTTGAAATACTGAAAGAAAAACTGTCACTGAAAATATCTTTTAGAATAAAAGTGAAATAAAGTCTTTTTCAGACAAATAAAAGCTGAAAAAAAATTAATCAGCATACCTGCATGAAAGAAGTGTTAAAAGTCCTCAGCTTGAAGGCAAATGATACCAGATGGAAATCTGGATTTACACAAAGAAATTAAGAGCATTAGAAATGTTAAATATGTGAGTTAATATAAAACACTTATCTTAATCTCTTTAAGAGATAACTGATTATTTAAAATAGAAGTAATGACAAATTAATAAGAGGTTTATAAAATATTTAGAAAAAATATGTGTGAAACAATAACACAATGGTGGTGAGGGCAAAGTGCAAGTGAAGGTAGACTGTGATTAGTTAAAGATATATACTATAAACCAAAAGCAACTATTAACACAGACACACAGACACATATATAAATGAGTTACAGCCAAAAAGCCAACAAAGGGAACAAAGTGTAATGAAAAAATACTGTATTAGTCCAAAAGAATGCAGAAAAGAAGAAAAAGTGAACAATAAACAGATGAGATTGATAGAAAACCTATAGCAGGATGATACACTTAAACACAACCATATCAATAATCACATAAAAGATTCAATGCCATCCCCATCAAGCTACCAATGACTTTCTTCACAGAATTGGAAAAAACTACTTTAAAGTTCATATGGAACCAAAAAAGAGCCCACATTGCCAAGTCAATCCTAAGCCAAAAGAACAAAGCTGGAGGCATCACACTACCTGACTTCAAACTATACTACAAAGCTACAGTAAGCAAAACAGCATGGTACTGGTACCAAAACAGAGATATAGACCAATGGAACAGAACAGAGCCCTCAGAAATAATGCTACATATCTACAACCATCTGATCTTTGACAAACCTGACAAAAACAAGAAACGGGGAAAGGATTCCCTATTTAATAATTGGTGCTGGGAAAACTGGCTAGCCATATGTAGAAAGCTGAAACTGGATCCCTTCCTTACACCTTATACAAAAATTAATTCAAGATGGATTAAAGACTTAAATGTTAGACCTAAAACCATAAAAACCCTAGAAGAAAACCTAGGCAATGCCATTCAGGACATAGGCATGGGCAAGGACTTCATGTCTAAAACACCAAAAGCAATGGCAACAAAAGCTAAAATTGACAAAAGGGATCTAACTAAACTCAAGAGCTTCTGCACAGCAAAAGAAACTACCCTCAGAGTGAACAGGCAACCTAGAGAATGGGAGAAAAATTTTGCAATCTACTCATCTGACAAAGGGCTAATATCCAGAATCTACAATGAACTCAAACAAATTTATAAGAAAAAAACAAACAACCCCATCAACAAGTGGGTGAAGGATATGAACAGACACTTCTCAAAAGAAGACATTTATGCAGCCAACAGACACATGAAAAAATGCTCATCATCACCGGCCATCAGAGAAATGCAAATCAAAACCACAATGAGATACCATCTAATACCAGTTAGAATGGTGATCATTAAAAAGTCAGGAAACAACAGGTGCTGGAGAGGATGTGGAGAAATAGGAACACTTTTACACTGTTGGTGGAACTGTAAACTAGTTCAACCATTGTGGAAGACAATGTGGCGATTCCTCAGGGATCTAGAACTAGAAATACCATTTGACCCAGCCATCCCATTACTGGGTATATACCCAGAGGAATATAAAATATGCTGCTATAAAGACACATACACATGTATGTTTATTGCAGCACTACTCACAATAGCAAAGACTTGGAACCAACCCAAATGTCCAACAACGATAGACTGGATTAAGAAAATGTGGCACATATACACCATGGAATACTATGCAGCCATAAAAAATGATGAGTTCATGTCCTTTGTAGGGACATGGATGAAGCTGGAAACCATCATTCTCAGCAAACTATCACAAGGACAAAAAAACAAACACTGCATGTTCTCACTCATAGGTGGGAATTGAACAATGAGAACAGTTGGACACAGGAAGGGGAACATCACACACTGGGGCCTGTTGTTGGGTGAGGGGAGGGGGGAGGGATAACATTAGGAGATATACCTAATGTAAATGACGAGTTAATGGGTGCAGCACACCAACATGGCACATGTATACATATGTAACAAACCTGCACATTTTGCACATGTACCCTAGAACTTAAAGCATAATAAAATATATATATATAAAAAGAAAAAAAAAGAAGATTCACTTTGATCGCATAAAATAAAATTAAATAGTTTGAACACCCCAACTAAAAGGCAGAGAGTCTCAGCCTGGATAAAAAAAAACAAAGACCCAACTATGTGCTGCCTACAAGAAACCCACTTTAAATACATAGACACAAATAGGTTAAAAGTAAAAAGATGGAAAGAAATAGACTATGTTAACACTAATCAAAGGAAAGCTGATGAGAATTTTAAACGATACAAGCACTTTGGAAAACATTTTGGCAGTTTCTTAAAAGCTAAATATACAGCTACCATATGATCCAGACATTCCACTACTGGATATTTTTGCAAGAGAATGAAAGCATATGTCTATACAAAGACTTATACATGAATATTCATAGCAGCTAGGTTTCCAATAGCCATAAAGTTGAAAAAAATCAATCATCCATCAAAAGTTTAACAGATAAATAAATTATTGGTTATTCACAAAATAAAATACTACTCACCAGTGAAAAGGAATGAGCCATTGATAATAGTACAGCATAACCGAATCTCATAATAATTATGTAAAGTAAAAGAAGCCAGGCATAAGAGTGTACATACTGTATGAGTCTCTTTATATAAAATTTGAAAATGTAAAATAGTGTATAATGACAGATAAGCAGATCAGAGTTTGCTTGGGAATGGAGGGAATAAGAGGAAAGGAATAACAAGGGGTACAAGGAAACCTTTGGGGGTGCTGTGTATGTACACTATTCTGATTGTAGTTGATGGTTTCACATGTACTTCTATATGGCAAAAGTTATGAAATCATACACTTTAACTGTGTACATACAGTTCATTGTATGTCAATTGTAGATATTAAAGAATATTGTGACAATTGGTTAGGAAAGCTAATGAAACAGAACTGTTATGAGGAAGTGTTCGGAACTCAACAGGTTGAAAACTATGAGTTCATTTTTGCACCAGTCTGTACAACTGTGTGACTTTTCATCAGTGTTAGAAGTTGAGTTATAGGAATAGGGAATATAAGGTTTTAAGAGACCAGATAAGTTATTTTCAAGAAAGTACAACTGACTGTCAAAATAGTATTATCTACTAACGGGTAACAGAATTCAAATTTCTCTGGATGAAAGCAGTTTTATGAGGTGTATTTACTAATGCACGAGAACTGAAGAAATAACTCACTAAAAGTTACCATAAAAGAGTTAATATACTACATCAAGTATCAAATTTTCTAATATTGTGTAGGCACTTGAGAAAATCTGACTTAATGTATTTTCAACTATCATGATAACATGTTGCATTTAATAAATGTTTTCCAATATAATATTTTCTCTACCAGCTCATTTCATATCTCCCTTTTACTTTTTAATAAACTGGTTATAGATGAGCTTAAAAACACCGAATAACTATGGACAGAGAATTGTATACTTAGTACCTTCCTTGACCTACAACATTGGAACATAAGCTTTCAAATAAAGATTGCAAAAAAAAATCCATTTAATTGTTCTCAGTTCTGCCATTCGCATTGTTCATGTGTACAGCACCTTGCAAGTCTAGTATTTAGTGTTTGACCAGGGTAGATTTTCTATGGGTTCTGCTTCTCCCAGGAATGTTGCGATTGACTATAACTCAAAAATACCAGATGGCTGACTGTAATCAAACAATAATGTAACAGAGAAAGATTAATCCTGATTTTTAAATGTGATGCTAAGCTTTTGCAAACCTGTTTTAGGTTAAGCTCAGGTGATTGATTTATGGTATCATAGACATAAAATAGAATATTGTGATATTTGAATTATGGATCTAGATTTGTCAGTATCTGCTATTGTAAGACTCTCAGAATATGATTTCAACTCATCTTGGTAATGTGGCCATAACTATGTGCATAACTGAAAATAAGCCTAACTATAAATGAATTTAGAATTGCAGTGAAAGTCTTCCTAGATCCTTTAATGAAGTAGAGTCAGGCAACAAGGTACAATGCATTTGTTCAATAAATGAATAAGTAAAATTGGAATTATGGGATCCAGTAATAATAGCCATCTACAATGTTTTCAGTATTAACTGGCATTATTAATGATAGGTTTAATAAATGCCTTTAAAATGTACATTTGTTTGCATAACAGAGACTAGTTTTTTAGTTCCTTTCAGGTTGAACAGTGTTAAACAGGTGACACTCTTAAAGACCTATGGAAGTGCGTTTGATTAACTGGTACCATGGCTAAGGGAAGATTGATAACTTATTTTCTTTGTTGTCCATTTCCTAAATGAATATAATTAAAATTTACACAGTCATAGAGATACCGTTTATTCAGATAATGTGTCCCAAGAGGTAATTGTGGTTTTTTCCCTCAAAAATAAATAGCTTCACAATTTTAAATTTGTTTCCAAGTGGGTAGAGTGTATGGCATCAGGAATATCTTGGCACTGGTCCCTCCTACCCTCCTTGAAACCTCCTGAGGGCCAAGTGCTTGTGTATCTTGTCTCACTGACAATCATTGCTTATCACCTTATTTTCTTGGCAAAATCATGATTTTTTTGGCCCTGTTTTCCTTCTATTGAATTCTTAAGGCAAATAATCCCTCCACTCTGAATTAATTTAAATATCTGCCTTTTTGATACCTACTTCTAAGCTGTTTAATGCTGCTGGAGAAAATGAATTAGGTACAGTAACACACAAATTTGTGGTCTCCACCCTCACCTGCACCTTTGACACTGTGGAGTACTCCCATCTTTCTTAGTCAGTGCTTACTCTCTCCACAAATGTTACTGCATGTCAGCATTCTTTAAAATTTTAACCCCACCAATCCCCATTGTATCCTCTTCTCTGCCATCCCTCACCTTAGCAGATGGTCACTGGTTCCTGTTCCACAGAAAAATTAGAGATCTTTGGGCAGGAATGTCCTCATTCTCTTCCCCCAACCCTCTGCTTTTGTTACTATATAAAGTCTTTTCCCTTTTCTGAGTTCCTCTTATCCCTGTTTTTGTGTTTTTCTTACCTAAGTAGGAGGATCTCTATATTATTAATGATCTCTCTTCTGTCTTCCTTCTCTACTAGCTTCTTCCTATTAGCATTGATACAGGTTCAAATCTCTCATATGTTAAAAATCTTCACATTCCTTCTAGCTTATGCTTTCCTTATCATAGCTGAGCATCTTTTAAATGTCATGTACTCCTATTATTTTTGCACCTTCATCTTCCTTTCACTCTTCAATATGCTGAATTGTTTTCCAGCCTAACTAACTCTGCCATTGAAACTTCAGAAAAGCCAGTAATGCCTTCTTTGTAGAAAAACCCTATGGATACCATTTGGGATTAATGTTATTGAACTCCGAGTGACGTTTGGAATTGTAGATCACTTCTTTATTCTTAAGAAACTTTTTTCTTTGTTCCCTGGACAATTCTCTCCCCTGATTTTCCTCTGACCCCTTTGGATTTTTAAATCAGAATGGTTTGCTACCTCCTTTTTCTCTGCCTTTCCCTCAAGTGTTTTCCTCAGAGATGAGGCCAAGGCCCTGTCACATGTTCCCTTAATGACCTTATTCACTATTTGGCCTTGAAGTGCTATTTACCTGCTTATAACTCTTTGCCTATAATATAATTTATATCCAGATCTATATTTGAATATAAATCTATATCCGGATCTCTCCTCTGAGCTTCCATTTGTATCCAACTGTCTTCTGGAGACCTCCATTTGCATTTCTCATATAAACATCAAATTTGATGTATCTTCAAACAAATGATGATTTCCCCCCACTGTCCAATATGCTTCTTTTCCTGAGATTTCTAGCAGTGAGGCACAGCATATAGTTTCCAGCCTTGTGCATCATCTTGGATGCATCTTTCACCATTCCCATGTACATATTCAGTCAGTCACCCAGTGCTATGGATATTGCCTCTAAATATCCCTCAAATCATTCAAATTCTCTCAATGCACATCATTCCTTCCCTCCTTCACTCAGCACTCCCCTTCTCACTTGGATAACTAATTAATCCAACTGAATTATTCACCTCCAGTTTGCCTCCCTCCAATCCCATCTCTACACTGCCGCCAGAGTAATATTTCTCAGCCATCTAATCATGTACACTCGCACTTAAAACATTTTAGTGACTCCACATTGCCTTTAAAATAAAGTTCATGCTCTTTAACACAGCTTATGAGTCCTTCACCACTTATCGCTTGCTTATCACTCCAATTTCATCTCTCACCAATTTGAGCTCTCTCTCTAGGCTCCAGCCGTGTAGCCCTACTTCTGAAGCCTCAATATGCCAGGTTCCTTCTCGTTTCTGGGACTTCACATATGCTGTTTCCTCTGCCTGAAATATTCTTACTAATCCCTTGACTTGAGCTTTTAGTTTTCAGCTTAGACGTCATTTACAAAAAAGTCTTTCCTAATAACTTGAGTCAGATTTAGGTGCTATTCTTATATGCTTCCATAACATCCTGTACTTTCATTTCAGCATCTAGCAGAGCTCATGTATATTTCCCCTATACTGCCAGCTTTTATGGAGTGAGCCATGTTTGTTTTGCAGCTATGTTTCTGTCTACTGGAATACACTGATGCTTATTGAAAGTGTGGGGGAGAAAAGATTTCTCATCCAGTGCAAAGTTCATGCCTGAGACACTGACAATAAAAGAAAGATTAACAAGAAAAAAACATACACATTTATTTAATGTGTTTTACCTGACATTGGAGTCTTCAGAAATGAAGACCCAAAGAAACAGGGTAAACTGTGTACTTTTATGGACAGTCATGCAGAAGCATAATTAGAAGACAAAGTGTTCCCAGTGGTAATAAACTGGGGGGAACTTGGCAAGGTCTGCTTGTTCAGATGCTTCTGTGTGTCTCTGTATCTTCAAAGATGAGGATGCTCCTTCCCTCCAGATACAGGTTGGGCACCTCTGAAACTAAAGTTTTTTGACCAACTCTAGAAGAAGATCAGAGAATCCGCTTCCTGCTTTAGGGGAGAAGGGCTTGGAAAAGAGCAGAGAGAACTTTCTGCTTCTACTGTCTTCTTAAATGCCAAGGAGTCACATTTTGGGGCAGTAGGTCCTGAACTTCATCAAAACTTTACTGAATGAATGAATGTTTGTGTGAATAGTAAATTAAATTCCTCCCTTTCTATTTATATTGACTGACTTTGTTTATTCATTTATTATGAAATCTGTATATCAGCTAGGGTTTCTAATCTTAACATCTATCTAAGATTGGCTTAAACCCATATGTGTGTGTTACTAGAAAATCAAAGCTGAGCTGGAATTTCTATTAAATTTCTGGTAGGTTTTTGCTCTCATGAGTACTTTATCCCCAGTTCTTGTGACTATTAGTTCTTTTCTGCAACAAGTAAGCCCAGATAAGAAAGTCAGATCCTTTCGCAATTTCGAAGAGCCTTATATGTAATAATGGTGAGTGTGGGAAAGTTTACTGAAACAAGGGGTGGGAGGGTTCAGTGGGAGAGATGGAGGGTTTTAGGTTCTAGCAGTTCAAACAGCTTCCAATGGAACCTGCCACCGGCAGGGGTCTCTAGTAGGCCCATGTCAGTGGCAACGATCACTGACTTTTCTACGCTCCTTTCCTCTACTCGTTCTTTCTCCGTTTCTCTTGTACAAGCCAAGTTTCTCCTCATCTTGGGCCATTCTCTAACCTTGTTGCCTTGGCTCTTGCTGTGTAATCCACACATTCAGGTCTGACTTTCACCTTACTTTATTGAGCTATTTCACCAAGGCAGTTCATTTCTTAAAATAATGTCGTTTTCAGCTTATTGAGATGATCTTACTCATTTCTTTATTCAATAAATATCTGTTAAGGTGTGTGATGGGCTAGGCATTATGCTAAGTTAAGCTAGGCACTATGCAGAAGTTAAGAGGGTGGGATCTGTATCTTGAAGAGCTCAGTCTGGTGGGGGACACAGCAGATATGTCCTGAAAAGGTGTGCTGATGTTGCTAAAAGAGCTCAGGAAAGAGGGTGGCTCCACCAGGCTAAGATTGCAGACCGATACCAGATTGAGAGGCTTGAGCAGTGACTGTATTAGAGAAAGAAAGTAGTACTTTTAAAGTTTTTCAAAAACATTGGTTATAAAAGGCTGGAAGTAGTTGTGGTGGTAATTGAATGGGAAGAGGACTCTGGATGATAGTGCATTCATGCTATGGCCAGCTCAGAGATGTGCATAGAAAGCTGGGGGATAAACAAGGACACGGAGGCTTAATAAGCTCATCTGTGGGGTTGGCCTCACAGAAACACTCAGGAGTGTGGTACAGTGGAAATTCTGATAGTCTGGATATGCCCATCGTAAATTGAGCTCCCCCACTAACTAGAAAATAACTTTGAACAAGCTGGGTAACTTCTGTGACTATATCTTTGCTTTTTAAATGAGGGGAAAGGCACTTACTCTTTTGCAAGTTATTGTGAAGATTAAGTCAGAGAATGAATGTTTATATTGTTTAAAAGAAATATAAATAAAATACATACATGTAAGCTATTCATCAATATTTACTGAATTTTGGTAGGATAAAAACTTAATGTTCAGAGACTAAAACTTGTAAGGTTTATGAACTCAAAGTTTCAAATCTTAAAAAGATTGCATTAATATGGGCACAGTGATTCACAACTAGATAAATAAATGCAAAATCTTTTATAGCCAATTTTATTTTATTTTATATTTGCATGTACTTGGCAATATTTCTAAAGAGATGATGCAACAGAAAAATGAGCCACAGTAAACTTGACTCTGATTTTTTCCAACGTGAGCAGATTGAGGATGACGAGTCCAGGATTCTTAATAGTGATTGTGGTTCCAAGTTTTTGTCCATTCAACATGATGGTGCATTTTGCCTGGAAAGAGTCCCCACTTTGCATGTGTGTTTTAGTAACAAAAGAATGCTTTCAAACTGTGAATCAATTTACAAAACAGCAAACTGTAACATCTCTTAAAGGCCACACACACACAGAAATGCAAACCAAGATCTATAGAAACAATTCTAAGCCATTAGCTGGCTCTGCTCTGAAGTTGTTTGAGGAAACATTGCCAAGGTACCTTTAAAACGGAAAAAGTTGTAGGATGAAAAAATTGAAAAAAGTACCATGACTGATGTAGATCAGTATATAATTCTCAAAAGAAACATTATCTAATAATACATTGAATTTAGATATTATTTGCTAACAAACTTCTCAAATACAGAATGAATTATTTGCAACTTAAACTTTTTTATAATGTAAAAAAGAGCAAAGCACAAAGAAGAAATCGATTACCTCCCATTCTTTGAAAATTAAATACTTCCCACAATGTTTTATTTTAACGAACAAAATTATAGTGAGTAGAATTTAACACAACCCTTTTAAAATTAAATGTTTTGTATAGGTCTGTTATATTTACAAACATAATTTGGGAAACAAAGTTACTTAAAACTTTGACTTGTTTAGTATGTTTTGATGTGTTAATTAACATTCATTTACTTTATTTAAACAAAACATTCCAGGACAAAATTAAATGGCTGAATTCATCAATAAACTTGATCCAGTACTTTACTCAGTATTACACTTAAAAGTAGAGTATGAGGTTTACTCTGCTATTTTAATTCTAAGTTACCAAAGGAGTCCAAATGCAAACTGTTTGCTAGCTTCCATTTGGAAAACAAACATTTAATAGAATTACAAAATTATTACAAAAATGATGCAGTAAGTAGTACTTAGCCTTACCTGTTCAGGATTTGATAAAGTGTTTGGTTGATTAATTTTATGTAATAATATGATTATTAAGTAAAATTTTATTTGATCAAATGAAATTTTAGTTTCTGATTTTATGCAAATAGAAATTGAAATGTGAGCTAATGTATTTTGATCATGTTGAACACTAACTAATCATATGTTAGGCCAACTTCATTTTAGTTCAATTCTGAAATTATTATGGTCTGTGAAAGTAACTAAGGTCTCTTGATCTGCTATTGACCCAACTACAAGTACACTGACCTATTTATGGAAGTTTCTCTCTCTAAAATGATTTTATTTGAAAAATTGAATATTTCATAATTAAATGTTATACTTTAAACTTTTAGAAAAGAAAGAATACATTCAACTAAAAATTACACAACAGCTCTATAACAATAAGTATTCACATATAAACACAGTATTCTCAAGAGGGTATGAAAGGAAAGATGTCTTAAAAATTATGGTGATTTAATTTTATTTTGCCCTAGAATGACATTCTCTTGAGCATTTGTGAAAATGAAGATGAATATGCAGGGATACATTCGGTTGATTTTGTGCCAGATGGCCAGTTGCAGAGGCTGAACTAAGCTGAACTGATTGATTCGTTTTTGCCATATTGCACGCTGGCGCTTACCAGAGTTCACATCATTCAAGTACTAGCATATTTGGTAGGTTTGTGGGTGTCTTTTTTTTTTGTTTTGTTACCCATCTTTAAAAACTTTCTTGGTATGATCTCTGCTTTAAAATACACTATTTTTGTTGTTGTTGTTATATCAAATGGTCAGTTCTTCCAAAAAGTTTCATAAATTTAGAAAAAGCAATTTATACTTTCATTATACTATTACATGCTCATCAGTTAAATTACTCATATTGAGTGATAATATTTAAAATTCACAAAATAATTACCTCTTCAAATTTTGAAGAGAAATCCATAGAGTATAATAACTATTATTCAAATCAATAAGTACACAATAACTTTCAAGAAAAAGAGAGGCCACAATGTCTACCTTCAAGGTGCTGCTTACTAGCATGGAGAAGACCAGTAGCATGTCTGTTTCAATGTTGGTGTTATAAGTACTTACATACACATACTGGACATAATTATCTAGCAATCCGTACACAAGCTAAGTGATTGAGTAGTGAAAACATAAACGACCAGGGTCCAGAATGGGCTATTCCATTCTAACAACAATACCATAATACCTTCTTGGGGTATTTTTGACAAATCCTCGTTCGTTGTGGTTTTCTGTTTTGTTCATCAACACTCTTCCTAGTTGAAGGGAGATATGAAGAGAAGTGTGACATAGGCAGGAGCTGAAGTGCAGAAGTTGATACAATCACAGGTGCACCTATTCTCTTGCCTTTACTTTTCAAGGTTATTTTAAAGGTTACTTTTCAAGGTTACTTTACCTTTAATATAGGTTACTCCCAAGGTCTAGTACTTTTAAGTTTCGAATATAAGCTGTTTTATAGTAACTGATAATTTAAGATGGAAACAGTAGAAAAAGGAGTTACCAAAATCCTGAAGAAGAAAAAGAATCATTAAAGACTAATGACTTAGAGTGAGTATATTTCATTCATAGCTACATTCACATTAAAATCAAAGGAGTAACTGCATTTAAAAATTTTTAGTGTCTTTAAATTTTTAAATGTACATTATTACATGGATCACTGTGCAATGAGACAAGTATTTAAAGAACTGTACATTTAGCATAAAGTCCTTCAATTTTTTTCAAGAGTAAGATGTTTTTGGTGCCAAACCCTCAATACCATTAAAAAATGAAAAAAACAAAACCCACCAAATGTCATAACCCTAACAAATCATAATTTGAAATACTTTTTAGCAAAGGGTTTTGATTCCTTTATTGGCAGAAAATTTTTACAATTTCAGGAGAGAAATATAACCTGAAAAACACTTGCAAGAGAAAAGCCTACCAAATTATTTCTAAGCATGCATGAGATACCAAGCTTTAAATTTTTGGTTATTCATCCTCCACAGAAATTTTAGAGAAAATTGTAGGAAAAAAAGCAAAAGGATTATCTCAAGGTACACAAGGCCAAATTCTAATCTGTTTTAGATCTCATTTATATGTTTATCAAGATTGTGCAATATCTTCTGTGAATAATGGGTGAATGAAAAATTTAATAAGGAAACAGGTTTTATTGTGAAAAAAGGACTAAAAATGGCATTACCTGGAAATGAAATTTGACCTTTATTATTTCAGTTGAAAGAGAAAAAAACTTGTCAAATTGTTCTGAGAAATTAGTTTTTTTTAATCTTCTGAAACTTGTGACTGACTGAATACATAAATTTTCGCTATGCCAAAAATTCCCATGACATCCATGTTACCTATAGTGATTTGGTGAGTCAAGCAGAGCAGTTAACACTGCAGACTATAGGACTGAAAGAGATTAAAGCGGTGAACCCACAGTACTTTATTGACCGAGGTCCCCACATTAACCTGATCTGATCCTGTAATTACTATGAATAGAATAGGGCTTACAGTTCTCCTTAATAACACTGCAGGCTTTTTTATTCTATAAAGAGATTTTCTATTCATGTTCTTTACTCCTTTCCAGATTTACAGATTTGTAGCAAGAAAGAATGTGTGTGGCTTTGCTGACACACCAGGAAAGAAAGATACCTAATGTTCATGGTCAATAAGTGACATGGTTCAAGACATCCAACACAACATAACGCATTCTTTTTAACCTAACTTACTTTAAAGTTTTGTCTCGTATTTTCAATTTTCCAATTTCCTCCTGCTCCTTAGGAATACTAAAAATTGATTTACAAACATTGACTAACTATGAGGGAATTTTAGCTTTAAACTTAGGGAATTGTTAAAATACCATAATTTTATAACTTTTTTACTGTAACTCTTAGAGTACCTACAGTTAAACTTATATTGAAAACCATTAGCTACTTTAACACAGAATGATAAGTAGTCAGAAAGGTCATGTACGTGAGTGAGACACAATGCTATAATTAATAATCAGTATTTTCTTTCAATTTAGAAAAACAGCTGCAGCTAGCAGATAAGGTATATTATAAGAATAAAGTAAAACCTGGCTATTAATAATTATGATTTGGGATAATCCAAAATAGTGATGTAATCATTTCACTTTTAAAAATGGGTTAAAGCCTGCAATTAGTTAAGAATTAAAAGGTAAATACTGGTTAATGTTAGGAGTTGTAAGTTTAGATTATCACAAAGTCTTTAAAAATATTATAAAGTAAGAATTTGACTTTTGCATTACTAAATTTTAATTTTTATTGCAGTTCTGCAAAAATTAGAAAGCACACCTTTGCCATTCAGAAATGATAAATACGTTTGTGAATGAAGTGAGTTAGTGAGTGTGCATGAGAGTAAAACCAAAATGGCTGTTACTGTTGCTAGAAGAAGGAATTCTCATATTAGAGAACTAGCTTCACAATATTACAGTAAACATCTCAAGTAAAAATATATTTTGTAAGATTTCTATAATATTATATTCATCAAAAATTTTCTAAAGTGTCAATATGGGTCATTCTTTTCTAAAATAATAAAATAAGACCATTAATATATTTTGTTAGTTAAATGTTTTAAATAAGAATTTTAAAATATTCAAGAAAAAAGCCAAGCTACAAAATAGAGTAATACTTTGACAGTTACGGAATATTGGATGGATGATATAATTTCATTTCTTTTTAAAGTTTATGTTTAGAGCAATTACTACAAGTAGAAGATACCATTTAATATCAGAACCTTGTTTTAAGATCTTTTATCATAATTTTCCCATCTTCCCAAATAGAAGGATTATTATGAGTCAATTTGATTAGCCTGTCAAAAGCCTCTTTCTTTGTGGTATTTTATGAGTGTATGAATAATCTGTATCATGCTTTTAAGAAGTAAGAACTTGAAATTAGGCAGGTTAGTAGTTGGCCAAACAAACTCAGTTTGTTGGTGTTCATTATGAGAGCTATATTGCTTTAGAAATGTCATGTGCATAAAATCGGTTTAATCATGGAATTCTTTGATGCTATTTTGGTACTTGATGTTTTACTATATTGAGGGAATATTGATAATGTAACTGATGATACGAATATATTTTAGGTTTAAAATAACTAAGTTAGCAATTAGTTACTTTAAAAAAGTATATGGATATATTTATACTTTGTAATAATGCGTACTTGGTAAGAGATTCACAGTGAAACCCCATCTTTTTGGTGGCTATTTTTACCATTAAAATAAAACAGCATTTGGAAACAGTAGGATAGTTTTTATCTGTAGAATTAAAAAGAATCTGAACAGAAAATGGATTCATATCATCTTCTTTCTGGGTATTAAACATAGAAAAATATATAGCAGTTGATTTATTATAAGTGAGTTGAATTTTCTCTCCTGGTGGGCTTTTCAAACCTTTAGTTGCTGTTCTTATCCTTGCTGTGTGAATATCATTTTTATATCATTTTTTGTTAAAAGGAATTTCCATGAAAGCCCCACAAAAGTAGCCTGGAATCTGATTATCTGCTTTTCATGAAAATTTTGATGGGTTTGGGTCAGTATTCCACCTCTGTTCAGATGGTTTAATTTGCACCAGACTCTGTAATGAGGAAATTGTCCATGAATGAGTGTGGGCATTATAGTCTGTAGGACCAGAGGGGATTTCTTCTGTAAAACACAAAAGGACAAAAAATGACAATCATAGGAAACCATGCCATTTCAAAAGGCTACAAGTTGGTGAATTTTTATGGTTATAGGAGATGATAATGTAAACATTTTTTCCTCTCCATCTTGGAAAAATTAAGTGGAGAAAGAGGTTAGAGGAGAAAAAGTATTTTAAGAAAATTCTTTTATGTACTTACTTTAGGATGTTCAGTTTTTTAAAATTTTTAAATCACATGAATTATCTCTAGTTCAAACCTACTTGTCTTATTAAGAAAGAAGCTAGAATGTGATTAGGGCCTTTGAGTTGAGCACCAGAATAAATAAATATATTTTAAAATGCAATTATTGTTGCATTTTAATGCCATTAATGTAGTTTTTAAACAATAAATTTGTATTTTGTATAATCACTCACAGAGTCCATTATAATAATGTTTGGTTGGAATATATACTGTGAGTCATAATAAATTTAACTTAGACCTTAGAGTGATATTGACTATAGACAAAGATTTTACCATTTGTTTTACAAAAAAATGGCAGCTTTTAAAGGCTTGCTTCTTCACAGCTATAAATATTTTGTTTTAGTAATCTAATACATAATACTCTGCATTTTGCCACAAAGTATAGAAACTTTGTTGTTAACTTAGTGCTATTTTTAATTGGTTTATGTTTTCCTATCGTGAAAAATTATATTAAAATTATTTAATTTACATAATTGCACTCAGTAGGAAGTTTAGCAGAATTCAACATCAAAGATAATAAAAGAGGGCTATCCGCTAAGCTATTTTCTTTCCAAATATAAAGTAGTGAGATTCATAAGTTTAGTCAGAGAACAAAGTCTTATTCTTGTAGTGAATTAGCTTTTGATTTAAAAATTATTTAAAAAGACAGATTTTTTAATTTTTCTATGTAAGAATACTCTGCATTTTTATTTTATTATAAATTTGTATTTCAGAGTTGGCTGTAGGGGATGTATGGAAATGACAGTTAAACACTCACGGAAAGTTTCAATTTTATTTCAAAAATTGCTGTAATTTACCCTTCCTTCCTTCCTTCCTTCCTTCCTTCCTTCCTTCCTTCCTTCCGTCCGTCCTCCTTCCTTCCTTCCTTCCTTCCTTCCTTCCCTTCTTCCTTCCTTCCTTTGAAATATATATTTACTATATAGGCTGCACGAAGTAAAATATTTTTACTTTTATACTGCTACTATTTTTATTCGTTATAACATAGATCTGTTGGAAAAGGAAAACATTTAAAAACATTTATTTTCTCTATGGTAAAAAATCTTACGGCTTCCTTTTAAAAGAAAAATATTAAGCCAGATAAGAAGGAAAAAACTTAATACCACCTGACTATTTTGAATGGTGCAGGTAAAACTAAAAATTGAATTAAAAATGAGGATACACGACAGCGACAACAAAACACATTAACTGAATTCAAGAAGGGTCTTCCTACACATTAGTATTGATTGCTGCTTTGCATTACTTATGCAGAATTAATGGTGGCTTTTGCCATGTTCTAGATAATTCCTCTCTTTGGGTTTGATATGCATGTTAAGAGGATACATTGTACATGTGATCTTGGGCAAAATTCGAGGCTGTAGGACATAAGCAGAACTTCCATTTTCTAGCTTTTCATCCTGTATTTCTTTCATAGGTCATCAAATACAGGCATGTCAGAATTCTGGAAAACAAAGTAAATGGCTATTTTTTTTTTTCTCCCTGAGGTCAGTTGCATTCCTTATATTATTGGAGAACTTTAGTTAAAGCAAATTTTCCTGTTGATACACAGTATGTATAATTTTGTGTGCACATATGTGTCTAAATTAGCCATAGGTTTCTAAGGAGGCCATTTCAGAAAGGTTACAATATATGTATGTTATATACCTATTTGAACAAGTCTGTTATTAGTAGCTTAGTATATGAAATTAGGGCTGTGGTCATGATTTTTGAAAGATTACAAATAGTTGCATCTTACTGAGTACCTTCTCTGTGTTGTGTACTTTTCATACATTTACTCTTAAATTCTAAATATGTGCATCTTTATTTTATAAGGGAAATTAAGGCTCAGAGAGGTTAAGTGATTTGCCAAAGGTAATGCAACCAATAAATGTAAGATGGAATTTTTAACCCATGTCCATTTGAATACACTCACCCTTTTTATCCCAGCATTTGGATAAAGATTTAAAGTTTACAAAGCATCCTGACATAAAAGATTCCAAGCTCATGAGTTGTAATAGAACAAAAAATTTCTAAAATGCTTAAAAGGCAAATGAATTTAATGGCATTTGGGGTAGCTCCACACTAGATGGGTTGACAAGGAATAAATGCATATTATTTTACATTCCATAGAAAGGCTTTAAACAGGATGCAAAATCCATATATTTTATTCAATGTAAGTGGCCTGTTGGGCATAAGTGTTTCAAATGTAGTCTTCTATTTACAAATCAGAACCAAGCACTGGATAATGTATGACGAATGGGATTAGAAAGGAAATATTAAGGATCCTCTCTTGATTTTTTGTTCTAAAAAAATGACAAAACTCCATTTGCACATATAAATTGCCAGGAGGGTTGAGAATACGTAGATTGTGAATGTTTTTGAGAATTTTTGGAGTTTATTTTCTATCAAATACGTATCCCCCTACTTTTTTCGATAATGAAATATATTTATATTAGTTTATTTAATACTATTATTAAATTATAGAATTATTTTTAAATTTTAATTCAAACAATTTTGTTTAGCTTCCACTCTCTGGAAGCTTTTTTAAAAAAAGATAATTTTAATTTTCTGCTTTTTTTTTTTTGCTGGATGTTCCAAAGATGCAATGTTGATATAATAAATATACTATATATTTAATAATGTTTGGAGAAAAAAATCAGTGTTAGCTTTTGAAGACAAAGGTGCCGTGAAACTCCTTAGTTTTTGTCTGGTCATTCTATCAGCTGTCAGGGGTGGGTGGGTTGGATGAAGGAAATTTAATCACAAAGTATTCAGATACCCCAAATTTTCATTATGAGTAACACAAGTGAAATGGCTAAGGGATCCAGGTCCAAAGCCTAATAAACCAAATTATTTTAAATGAATTGTAAGATTTCATATTTTCAGTGACAGTAGCAAATGACTGTGCTTTCCTAGCAATTTATTCAAATTATTAATAGAAAAATGAACACTCCGGGGACAGACTCTGGGTACAGCTCTTTATCAGAAGGTAATCTTTCATGGCCAGACATTACATTATCTTTTACCTTTGTAGTGCTCTTGACAAATATGTTTCACCCAAATTTAGTTGTTAAGAAAAACAACTGGAAGAAATTTAAATTGTGGGACATTTAAACAAATGACATGGGTTCTTCAAAAATTTCAATGCATAGAAGACACATGCTGAGGAACTGTTCTAGATGAAAGGTGAATAAAAAGACAAACAGCTAAATGCAAAGTGTGGTCCATAACCTTTGATTGGATTCAGATTCTCTCCTCTCAAATAAGTTATAAAAGACATTATCAAGAGAACTGGAGAAATTTTACATATGGACTTTATAATAGAAAATGCTATTGCAACCATGTTAAATTTATTGTGAGTGATAATGGCATTGTAGTTTATGTAGAAGAATGCCCTGACTCTTTGGAGGCACATGCTAAAGTATGTAGGGGTGAAATGTCATAATGTTTGCAGCTTAAGGTCAAATGGTTCAGTGTAAGAAAACGTGTTTTAGGTTGAAACATGATTTTGCCAATATTCATTATTTTGGACTGAGAGAGAAAAAAACAAATGTGGCAAAAATGTTAACAACTGTCAAATTAAGTGAAGGACACATGAATGTTTGCTATGCTATTTCAAATTTTCTATAGCTTTGAAGTTTTTTGAATAAGTTTGAAAAAAGGTTACATTTATTCCTTACATTAGTGAGCTATAAAAATGATTTAGTTGAAATTGGCATACTGTACTCAATGTACACAGCTAATTCCTATTACCCAGGCCAAATAAAACCTCCTCATTCACAGTCACGGGGTTTAGTGCTCAAATTATCCAAATAATTGCTCTGTGGATTCACGTAACTTTTACAGAAAATAGCACTTATGGCTTGTTCATCAGAAAACCATTTTGAAGTGTAGCTTATAGTTCCAACTATAGGAGTATCCTTTGCTGTATAAAGGGGGACATAGTCTTATAGAACTCAAAAACCCTAATGGTTTGGTTAGTTTAGCAATGGCAAATTTAAATACTAATCTTACTTTAAAATTCTGCAAACTAAAATGTTTGTTGTTAAAGTATCTTCATTATACAAATTGAAATGTAGTATTTTCCAGATTAATATAAAATGTATTGAGAAATAATCAATATTTAAGTAATCCAATAGGATTTTACATTTCATATTACCTAAAAGACCTGGTTTTAAATCCCTGTAAGTAAATTTGCATTTACTTGATTGTGAGTTCTCTGCCCTATATTGCAGTGAAATACAAGCTGCAATGAATAGGCCCTAAGAACCAGTCTACAGGATTGCAGAAGATGCCCCTGGTGTATGTATCAGGTTGGGAATTTGTTTTGTGGTGATCACCCTTTCTGATTGGAAGATTGCATGACAAGGAACTATTAAAGTAAAGGCAAAGAATTCAATTCCTTGATGTCGCTTTTCTTGGACAGGCTTTAAAAATAGGTCACTTAATGTTATCTGGATTTGTGTATTACAGCAGCACCTGCTAACGCTGCTATGTTTAAGGGTCTATCGCAGTTTTCGTTTTTAGGGTTTCTAGACAGTATCTTTACACTCTAAACCTAAATATGCTTCCATTCAAATGGTAGCGAACAAGATCTGCAGGAGAATGCATATTTCTTTTATTATACTGCAATTAAAAAAATGAATGTTTGCTTTAATATATGCTAAGAGGTGAAAAACGAAAACATGAGATTAAAAAATCATCCTAGCATTGGATAACTCAGCATTTGGTTCTTTTAAGAAGGATCTATGAATTGTGCAATTAGATATCTACTTAAAGATCCATTAAAATGGTAATTACAAGTTTCTGAAATTTTTGTGTTTTATTTTAGTCATGAACATATTAATGTGCTACCTTTTAGCTATTGTTAAATTTCACTTTTTAAATGTGTCTAACTAAGGCTTTTTAGAATGGGCAATTATGTTTTATTAACATGTGCTATTCTACTAATATAAAGATAATGCCACTAATATTGTGTGTATGCATCTGTACAGAGTTTTTATATACTAGGATTTCACTCAAGAAATATTTTGTCTGACATATCTGCACATAAGCCTATTAAGTGATATATAATAAAAATACTAAGAATCAGTTTCAACATAAATATTAAAACCAGATAACCGATTTAAACACTAGACACCACCTATGTCTTCCTTAAAATTTTACGAAGTTCTGTGTTAACACAGCTGTATTTCAGCAATTTATATAAGTACAGAAATAAATTTGATACATGTTTTATTTTGTGGATTCATAATTATTTAAAAAGCTCCAAAAGCTACAAATAAAAAGGTGACCATTCTATATGGTAGAGCAAAAGTACTGTAATACCACTAGAATCTGATTAAATATAATAAAACCTGCTTCTTTGCTTGCCTGCTAGTGAGTTTTATATCATGTAAATTAGCAAGCGGTTACAGTACCCTTAAATAAAGTACTAATTTTTAGTGATAATCTTAGCTTTCTATGAAGAAGTATCCTATCTCCAAATAAGAAATTGGAATATTAGAATAAGAAAAGTAAGTGATTATTATTTTGGGGATGTTAAGCCTATATTTGCAAAAACTGTGAGCACCTAATGCTACATTGCAAGCTATTCTTCAGTTAATAATATTGTATCTGTGTATTAAGAGTTCCTTTTATGTAATAAATTTATCAGATATTGTGATAGCAAGGATTCTTGAAATATTTTGGCTCACCGGGGTTAGAAAAAAATTAGTTCGAAAAAAGTGTCGGCAATAGTTTTCTTACCTCTCTTTGCTTGAGTTTTCTTCTTAAGGACTTTGATATTGGGATCACATGCTGCAATATTTAAGCTTGATGGGATGAGTTAAGGATAGGGGCTTAAGATGGCTTAACTGTCATTTCTGCTTACATTTTAAATACTTGGATCGGTGTCATCAGAGCCATCTTTGTAGTCTTGCCTGAAACAACTGAAAATATTAGAAATACAGTAGAAATACAGATGGAACTTTGGGATGAGACCATACTTTACATGTTAGGTTAATTTATATTTTGGCTAAGTTGCTTGTTTCATACAAAGGTTTCCATGGACATTGATTTTTTTTTCTTTCTGTTGACATTAAATGAGAAAGCAAAAAAAATCTTTTCTCGAAAGCCAATGGTTTTCTACGTAAATGAGTTCAGACTTAATTTTAATGGAAGTGAAACATAGTCAATAGAGGCAAATTAAAACCATATAATTTTGTAATCTTAGTTTAGCTATAATTGCAGCAATAAAACAGTGGAAAGAATAATTGTGGAACATATGTTTGTGAGTGACATTATCTAGGTGACTTCCCCTTTACGGCAATGTGCTGTCCTATTTGTTTCCCCTCCCTATGTATTGGAATGACAAACCTGCAAGCCTGGAGTTAATGCTGATTGCAGCAGCTGCTTACACATGGAGTCTCCATAGCAACTGTGAAGGTTGCCATGCAACCATATTCTTTTAGGGACAGTGAAAATGCCCAAAGGCTTACTAAAAATACACGGGGAAAAAATCTGAAATTTTCTTACTACTTTTAGTGGTTATAAAGAACTATGATACAAGTTGAAAGCACAGGTCAAGCAAATAAAAACCCAGCCCTGACCTTTCAAAAATTGCTTGCTGTTGCCTGAAATCTCAAGCTTTATTCACAGAGATGACTTTTGATCGATTGTAAAATTGGTAGCTTATGCTAGGCAGCCCTCAAAGACAGGAAGATTCAGTATGGTGCTATTGGTATTCCTCGTGGGGTTAAAGGTCAGTAGAAAGTCATCAATGCAATATTGATTGGTGGGGCTGAAAAATGCCCATGTTTACACCTTCTCGCTGCTTAGGGTTGGGTACCAAACCTTAAGAAGACTCATGCAGCCTCTGAGCGTGCTCTGGAACAAACCATTCCATCAGCAAATGTGACATCACTTCAGTCAGCTCAGCTGTTTCTTCAGCTTTCTATAAATAGCTAGATAAAAAATTGAAGACTACTTGCAGAGAATTTGGCCAACCAATCTGATTATTCGAATCATTTAAGATAGGCTAGGATTCTGGTTTTTAAACATCTTCAGTTGATACTGATGTTTTTCAATATAAATTGTTATTTTAAAAGCAGAATCCTTTTTAGCATACATATAAAATGTGCTGATGTATATGTAACTTTATTATAGTGCAACTCTTTTAAAAAATTGAACAGGCATTGGCCAGCATCTAATGGGGTAGGCTGTCATAACATCTGATCATACATGTTCACATACATATAGATTTCTTGATATCATCTAATTTATTACTTTAGCAACACAAATTTAGTGAATAAATAATAATATGTCAGACAAGATGGCTATCATCAAATTATAATACTGTAAGGTTTTACAAAATCAGCTGAGGTAATAACAAAGGTATTAATATTTGAAAAGAATAAACAAAGAATGTACATGAATTTTCTTTAGTCATATTTCACATGTAATCAGTCATATTCTAACATTTACTATGAAATTTTCTCAGATGGTTGCATAGTTATATTTAAAATGAATCTATTCCTCTAAAAATACTCTGAAATTGCAGACTCTATTAGACTAATAACAATACAATGTTCTGTTATTGAGGCATTTCTCAATTTTCCATAGATTTTGTGCCAGTAAAGATGATAGCAAGTTACCCAGGTCATCGTAATGAAGAAGTTTAGTACTTCAGATAGTCAAGACAGGCCTTTTTGAAAGCTATTATAGGCTGTGTCTACAATTTAACAAAAATATGTGGTTAGCTCACTTAACCTAGTTAAAGGAGTACATGAATGCATTGTTTCCAAGACTTCAAATATCCAGACTAACCTAAGATGTGAATATAATATGTATGCCTGGAAAATAGGATAAACCTTCATCAGTTTGAGGCATCCTTAAGAACAGTAAAGAACACCCACCTAGCAGGAAAAGCTTATGCTACCAACCAGCTAATTTCTTACTGTCGTCTCAGGTTTTTTTTGTTATTGTTACCAGTAGCTTGTGTTTTTAAAATACTTTCATCCCCTCCATTAGGAAAAATTATGGTGAGCAACATAAATTTTATCCAAATCTACTCTCTTCTTAAGATCATGAACCAGGTATACTAGACTATTAACATGCTTTTTCTGTTTAGCATTTCTCCTTAATTGATAATCCATAAAGATGATTGCACGTGACGTTAAATTAAATTAGTGACTGAATTGAAATCTAGATTTGTTTTTAAATAAATATTTACCTTATTATTTGGGCAGACAATACCTAGAACCAGACCTGAAAGTAATCTATAATACAGTGATCTGAAAGTTTTTTGAAAAATTATTATAAAATTTAATATGTAAAAAATTAATAATCATTCTATTTGACACCAAGTTGTACGAACACAACTAATACTTTTCAAAATTTAGAAATACTTAAATTAACATTACTTAAGCAAACTGTAAACATGCAAATATAAACTATACAATAAGCAGTATGAATGATCTATAGAGCAGAACTCTAGGCTTATATTCCACTATGCTGCTATTTCTTAAACTTCATATCTTATGGTATAAATGGAAACATGATTTAGCATGCAAACATAAAAAAATTAAATTAGTATTGTTACATCACTATCTCCCCCATTCTGGTATTCGGAAAGCATGAGAGAAAAATGTGCTAGTTTTATGATGACTTTCTTTTTCACAGCTGTTTGATATGTATTAAAACTACATATTTATATTTCATTTTAATCTGGCTTGGTTTGAAATTTGAATCTTTGTCAGGGAGCAGTTTTGAATTTACATTCCATAGCCTGTTAATAAATTTAAGGATATAGGTAGGCTATTTTCACTAGTTTTGATAGGCGAGCCTCTTTCTGAGTATGTGCAGATCTCTAAAATGTTCTGAGTTTTTAAGATTATGATAATTAAAATTTTTTTGAGGCACCATCCTAAAATAGTGGGAAGAATTTTGTACAGATTTTATTTGAAAACTGAATAGAATAAGAGTATATAACTATGGCTATAGCTTTATTTAATTCATCTCAAAATACCCCTACATGTTCATCTTTGCTCAAATGTGATACCATGGCTAAAATTACACTTAATTTTTGAGCATCTGTTCATTGTGCTCTCAAGTTTTTAAAAGTTAAGTATTTAATAGCTTGGAAAGAGAAATTCCTAATAACAAGATACAATTGTTTGTTAAAATATAATGAAATGCATTTTTAAAAAAATTGTGTAATCCTATTTTAGCTTAGTATGTCTCAGGGCATTATCAACACTCTAAAAAAGCCAAACTTGAAAAAAAATCTTTTTTTAGCTTTTTTTTTTTTTTTCCTTTAGGATAGTCAACCATTAAATCTCACGAGTAATGTTGAAAAGATCTGGTTGTGTGCATAGATTGCTCTTTACCCAGGATGCACTTCTGTCTACAAGATTCTGAATAGAGACACACCTGCTAGCTAGCTGATAACACTCTGGGGTCATTTCATTGAAGAAACTGTCAGCCAGGAGGTACTTAAAATAAAGCCACAGACAAAATCATGACCTACACTGTTGAGACTAAAAAGGTGTAAAAGCAGAAAGGAAATGTAGATAAATGCACATTCCTTTGTACCATAACAAAACTTTTACATGTAAATTCAGCTGAATAGGAAAGAATGGGGAAGAATGTTTCCCTCTACAGTAGAAACAAATTAGATTGTTCAGCTGCACATTTGGCTCTCCGCCAAAGGAGTCGTGTGCCATGCTTGTTTGCCTACCAGTCCTGCTTAGATTGGCAAATGCCCATGCAGTTTGAAGAGGGCAGGCGGATGACTGGATGCCTGCCAGGAAGTGTGTGGGCCTGATGCCACTGCTGGACTCCATAGCCTGGTAGGAATGAGGAGTACAAAGGCATTCAATAATCTGAATGTCCCTTTGCTTCAAGAGAGTGGTGCCAGGCAGCATTTAATGAGAGATTGCTTTGTTACAAAGTCCTCAACATCAAGTGGGCTGGTGAGCTCATTAACCTGACTGCAGCAAATAAAAAAGGCACACTCAGAAGACTCCCATGATAGCCTACTCAATGGTGTAAGAGCCCTTTTGCTTCCTTTATGGTGATCCATTAACAAGCAGCAGTGTAAACACCATAAAGCAAGCCAGGTTTCTGATTGTTCAACTAAAGTCTGTTTCCTCTTGGGGATTATACCACCAGTTGATATAGGATTTTTCCTCTTAAGGTTTCTATCTACTATATAATGACCTTCTTTGCAATGAAGGATTTTGGGGGTTACTCTTAACGGCATAGCTCCGGTTAAGGAAACATGAACTGTTCAGGTGTCTGAAAGAAGGTAATGATGTAGGACATACAGAGAAACAAACTACAAAGTGGAGTGATCCCAAGGGGAATCTTGCCAGTGCACTTCTGAAGCCCAAAATGGTGAACACATTACATTACTTTTCTATGTTCCCTTTATTTTTAGCTTTCATGGGGCTTTACATTTATACAGGAGGTTGGCCACCCCTGCAGTTAGGAGATAGTTAGTTCACTGAGCATCTGTCTCTGAGTGCTGCTCTGACTCTCTGGGGATCGCATTACTCTGCAAAGGCTCTCCAGCAAAGATTCATTTCTCCTCCATTTGAAATGTATTTGATGGTCGATTGTGCAAAAATTCAACTTGCAGCATCTAAACAGGATGCTACAAAATAAGTGTTTTTTTTAATTGTCAAACTAGAAAGGCAAAGGAAGACCAAAAAGAAAAGACAAACCATTTCAACATTATGTCTTTAGAAATCTACAGGCCATCTGTTGCTTTGTTACATGTCCAGTTACTAATCTGGGGATATCAGACTGGGGGAGTGTATAACTTTAGGGACTGGTTTGAAGACCAGAAAGTAAAGAGCCTATTACTTTCAGGTCACCAGTTCAAATCCAGAACTAGTCACTGATGAGTGCTGGTCATTGTCTTTTGATTGATACCTGATGATCAAAATAAAATATGTTAATCGTCTTGGTCATATATTTAGTTGACATATGACTGTAGTCATCAAAATTACTATCTATACTTGCAATATAATCTGGAGATGGAAGTCATTGTTTTTGTTTTCTCAATAATCATTTTGGAAAAAGTATCAAGTTTAGCTGTGATGGAACCATGTGTGAGACTGTTCTGGCACTTTGTTAATATTTTAAAAAATAGAATATATCAATTTGACATACATATTTCTGAGTGAAAGATGATGCTATGACTAGTGAATTGAATGAACAGCGAAGAAATAATAAAAATGCCATATATTTTAATAACATGGAGTCCATTCGTTTGATCATACAAAGCAAAAGCAGCTCTATACTTTACTTTCCCATTTTGTATAAAGAATGAACTGTTTTTAAAAAAGATTATTGTCTTCATATATGAATGCCTTAAAAGTTAATTACTTTTTAATTAATTTAGGTCTAATCATATATCTACATGTAGAATACACTTATAGATACACATAAAGATATTTATATCTTTATATGTATATGTAAAGATAGAAAGGGCAAGTTAAAAATATCCATGACTTTATTTTGAACTGGTTTCCTGTTTGAGATAAAATGGGAAGCATATAATGAGAAAAGTATCCTTCATTGGGATAAGGGAAATGGATTTTTAAAGGTATGGTTAGACCACTAGAATGTCAGAAAGGCTTACTAAATATTTTAGAAGTCTTTTTCTGGATGGGGAGTTTTTGGAGGGGAGCCATCACAATTTATTTTTGTCTCATTCATCTTTGTTTTCCTCATGGTATTTCTTGTAGTGTTTTACAAAATACATTTAAGATTTATTTAATTTATTGTATAGAGATTTCTAAGCAGGAAGATAGAATCACATAGTAGAAAAAGCAAGAATTTTGAAGCAATGCAACCCTGGGTTATAACTCCATCTTCTCTTCTCATGAGTTCTGCATCCTTGGACGGGTTAGTTGATTTCTCTAAGCCTCAGATTCTTCACATATAAAATAGACAGGAATGCTTGCCTCATAGGAGATTAAAGGGCTCAGCATCTGAAAAGTAATGTGAACACTGCTGGTACAGAGTAGGTGGTATTGTTACTGTTATTTCAGTAACATTGCTATTTTGAGCTCTTGTTCATTCCTCCATCCTGTTTTTGTTGAATATCTATCATCCTAGGATCATTTTATTAAGCCATGCCCAGTGATTTCCATGTGATACCTTATATTAGAATTATAAAAAAAGATGCCCTATTCCCCACAAAAAGTAACCGTAAGATTTGATGCAGACAGCTTATTGATCTACCCTCTCTCACCAACAGTAGATAGCTGAAAATCTAAGAAGAAAGTAAATCCCTTTTTAAGCTCCACAGCATGCCCCGTACAGGAACTAGATATCAACATTCTTTTTATTTTAAAAGCAGTTAAAAATTATAACGACTTCTTTTGGTATTGTGCACTATAAAAGTAGGCCAAAGACAAACATTCCACTAGGAGGCAGCACAATGTTGTGAGAAGGTCCAGGACTTTGAGGTCAGACAGACGCGGGTTCAAATCAGTCCGGTCATTGTATGACTTGAACCAAATCTTTTTGCTCCCTGCAAGGCTCCTTTTCTTGAATCCAGGGAGTGGAAACAAGGTTTTCTTTGAAGAATTATGGTTAGGATGAGTGAAATAGCAATGAACAATGCCAGGCACCCGCAAGGCAATTTTATTAGTAGTTGTTCCCTGCCACCTTACTGCTAAAGCTGCAGATGAAGCTGGAACGTTGAGGACTGGAGAGGACTTGGAGAGCTGCCCAGCAGCTGTGAGAGTGTGTGGTGAAAGGGTAGTAGAGAATGTGACTCGGCAAATGGCTGGGAATATCAGAGGGCAACAGATTGGAATAGCATGGAGTGGGGAAAGAAAAGCAAGTGCTTCTTCTTGAATGTAAGCTGAGTCAATAAGAGGCGGTTCAGGCTTTGCTGTGCAGTGGAACTTCAATATGGCTGATCAGGGATAGAAAAATAAGCATAGAATTATTTATCATGACATGAAACGATCTAGTCCAAGAAACCATCCTTTCTTGGTTAGGCTGCTGCTATAATCTCTGTGCTGGTCTCACTTAATCTGTTCTTGTGCCTTTTAAATCTCTTTTCCAAACTGAAACTGGATATTTTTTCCCAAAAACACATATTCTTAATACTGTTATCTAGACTTCCTTATTCTAATTCTCCTGGCCTGACTCTGAGTTCTTTGGAGGTATCAAGGGGTAGGAGGAACATTCAAAAGGAGAAGTGACCACAATTGCTATAGGCTAAGTCAGTGAACAAAAGCCACCAGGTGAATAAATGCCATTTTCTTTTTGCCTAGAGTTTGTTCATTTACTGAAAATGAACAAGCTAATGCTCAGCATACAAAAAAAAATTAAAGTTCTCAAGATCCCATGCTTTCTGGATTCCTCTGTATTTATCACTCAAGTCATCCTCCTTTTTGTAATCTCGCTTTTTGTCCTTGCTTTATTTAAATCCTTTATATCACTACCCCCAACTCCTCTCCCTGTGAATCTCACAAGACCACACGTTACTTTAGCCCTGATTATTAGTTATGCATTTGCATATGTGTTTGCTCATTATAATGTTATTGGCTTGAAGAGCAGATCTTGCAACAGAAGTTATCAGGAGTGACCCTGCGCATTTCCTTTTAGTTGCAATCTTTTCTCAACTTGGAGCTGTCATTTTTGTCACTGCAAAAAAATCTTCCTTTTTTGGCTCACCTCACTAATGCCTTCATATATTTTGTGCACCGAGATACATTCTCCTAAATGCACCAAGTTAGCTTTATAGTTCTGCTAACATTACACAAAAATATTGCCAAGCATAAAAAAAAAATTGTATCATTACAAACTAACCAAATAGATAAGCTCAATTTGGTGTCCCTATTTGTTATAAGACCCCCCTAACATACTATGATGCTATTTGTCTCTAAATCTTTTTTCCACGAATAACCTATATGCATATTTAAATATAATGCAACCATAAACTGTCTAGATATAGCTCTCCATGCTTTGTGTGCTAGCAGAGCCTCTCAGCCAATACGAGCTAGGGTGACAGTTTGTGCTAGACTTACTCTCTCCGCCAATGAATGTCAGTGTACCATCCTGCAAATGCTTTCAATTTCAGTCACTCTTTTGTCATTATTGCATGTTCCTGCGAATATTTTTTACTTAGGATGGCTGCCAGAAAATGTAATGAATCTGCCCACCCCGAAAAAACACAAACAAGGAATATCTTACCAAGCATAAAAATTAATTTTTGCAAATGGCTGAAGAAACTTAATGAAATGGTAAGAAAAGCCGGGTAAAGATCGCAAACAATTAAGGACTAGGGCTTTGGCATTATAAAGGGCATTAAAAACATCAGCGCAGCATGGAAGTAATGACCAACTATTTTTTTTTTTATGCCCGGCTAATTTTTTCTTTTTTTTGTATTTCCATTAATTTTCTTTATTTTAAAATTTTAAATTCACATATAAACATTCTATATATTTTTGGTGTACAACATGTTTTGATATATGCATACACCGTAGGATGGCTAAATCAAGTTAATTAACATATGCATGATCACAGATACAATTTTTGGTGGTGAGGATACTTAAAATCTCTCAGTAATTTTCAAGTGTATATTATTATTATTATTATTTTATATATTTTTTATTATACTTTAAGTTCTAGGGTACATGTGCACAACATGCAGGTTTTTTCCATATGTATACATGTGTCATGTTGGTGTGCTGCACCCATTAACTCGTCATTTACATTAGGTAAATCTCCTAATGCTATCCGTCACCCAATTTTTGTTTCTTTAATCTTCAAAAGGTATGACTGGGAGGATACTTGCACCTATTGAGAAAGCATGTGGTCCTCTCCCTGAGTGATTGCTGATGACATAGAAATGTATGGTAGCCTGTTTTCACTTAAAAATTAAATATCAGGTACTGCTTACTCTAGATTAGGTTACAGAGCTGCATCACTCCTCATCATCAGCCCTGGGACCATTAAAGATGAGCAACTATTATACAAAATATAGTTGCAAACACAGAAAGATGTAGGTATGCCATGATTCCAGGGGGTTGGAAGAGTATGAAAGAGTGACTTCATCCCTCTCTCCAGATGACGCTGAGAGCATTCATTTCTGTAGGGATGGTTCAGTTATTGCTGATCCAGCCTTCTTGCTTATAAAAATGCATTCCTTATGCTAAATGGGATATGCATGTATCTTTTGTATGCCAAGTTCTTAGACTGGTAGACTTCTTTGATCCAGGAAAAAGTTTCTTTTTTGGATCAATACTACCCATCACCTTCAGTGATTCCTGAGTCCTCTGATGACAGACTTTAGGCCATGCATAAATTGTTTCCTTTTTACATCTCCAGATTTAGGCCTCAATTTTTATCCTCATATTGTGCTGTTTTGAATGTGCTATTCCATCATGTTCTAGTCCTCTCACCTTTTTGCCTGGTGAAATATAATCCTTTGTATCTCCACTTTAATAACCCCCCGCTGAAGAAAGACTCCCTTGAACTCCCAGAGCAGGGTTAGGCCCTTATGCCAGGCCCCCATGGATTGTGCCCTCACTCTGTTAATCTCTTCTTCACGGCTTGTCACAAGTTACAATTCTTGTTTATTTATGGCATGTATTATGATATAATTAGATGACAGCAGGAATTATGTGTGCACCTTTACTCATCATATACCACAGCATCTAACACAGTATCCTTGGCACACTGTAGACACCCGAATATTATCTGTTAAAAAATTGAATGGATTCGAACTCACTTTCCAATTTCATCTCTCACCAACCTCCCATTTCCGTATACTCCTTATCCTCCAGTTGTCTTAATGGCAATGATACTCCCCAAACACATAATGTACTTTTAAATTTATCTGCCTATGTTTATCATCTTCCTTCAGTATGAAATGCATTTTCTGCTTATTGAAATTATACTTATAGCTTCCATGGCTCATTCTCTGATATTCATTTCCTAATCTCCCCACTTAAATGAGTTGTTTCTCTCATCTCCTCTCTACAACTTAGTTGTTTTTTTCTCAGCACTTCTACAATATACAACATTAAATTATATATTTCTTTAGTACTTCTCCTTTTTTTTGTTTGTTTGTTTGCTTTCACCACATTGCATGCTCTCAGTGGGCCAAAACTATGCAAATGTTCTTTGTTCCTAACCTGACTTTCATAGCACTTAGCCATGGGCCTTGAACACAGATTATACCCTTTGTAATTCTTTTAAATTGAATTGTAGTTAAAAGTTTGTTACCCACATCTTCAGGAGACTGGGCCTTGCTGGAACGAGTCAGAGTGTGCAACGTGGCTGCACTTTGCAGAGGGTAGTATTGGCGGAGAGACCATGCAGAGGACTCATGGTGGAAGAAGAGGAGAGGCACAGCAGTGTGGAGGCTACATGGAGAGGGTGTGCGTAGGAGAGACAGAGCGGTTTCTGCGCAGTCTCTGTGGGGATCCCTGGGGGTTGAGACTGGTGAAGCACTAAGCATGTTTTGCTCAGCATTGCTCAAAGATTTCTGTGAACCATTCTTTTCCCTTCTGGAAAATCTGCAGTAAAGGTCTACATTATTCTTCATGCATCTGGAATTGAATTTGTGGGGTTTTTGTAGATTACATATAATGTTAAATGCTGAGAAGAAGAGGTAAAATAGAGGCTAGGGAGGCACATAAATCTACCTTTTTTTATAGCATCACAGACACAAGGAGAAAAATCCTTTTAACCCTTTTTACTAAATGATTCATATTTTCCTCCTGACTTTTTTTGTCATTTCATTTTTCTACAATGGTCTCCAAATTATTCAGTCATTAAAAAACTTATCATAACATTTGATGCAGTCACTGACGCGTTAAAGGTCATTTATGGTTTATGGGAAATTACATTGTGTGAAGTGACATATTAAGTCCCAGTGGGCTAAAGAAAAAATATACTGATTTTGGGTTAAGGATGTACTTAGGACAGTGGATGTGATGTGAACACTGACAGCTCATGGAATCTTGTAGACTCTTAAAGAATAGGAATAAAGTTAATTGCCGATGTCAGTTGAATAGGGACATGGAAACAAAGGAAACCAACTATTTACCTGTATGTTTTAAGCTGTTCATAGCTTAGTCTTGCTGAAATACAGAATGACAGGAGTCTAGGGCTGAAGGCTACAGGAAATAATTTAACTCTTAGCAGCAAATTTAAACCCATCAAACTCAGTCCTATTCACAAAGATCCTGAGGAAAGAAAACATTACAACTTTTCACTGTGACCAGTTTGTAAAATAATCCTTATTAGTAAAAAATTAATTTTACATACAAAAGGGGTTTATCAGTGTTAACTATTTTGACCTTAACCTGAAAAATTAGTTGGCAAAAATTAGGAGATATTTAAAATTATTTTCTCCCATTGAGTTAGGCCTGGGAGTCTCAGTATGTAGGCAGTTACCTGTTATTTTCCCAAGAAAGTACTTATTGGAGAGGAATAAAACTCTCCTTTCTCTTGACGTCAGAGGTAACCAACTCAGCTCTATCTCCCAGTTACATTTGGGTAACTGAAAACAGGACAATCACACAATGTCATACTTTTAGCATGTTGTAGCTGTCTTGTTGCGTACATCTTTCTGTCTCTAATACAAATAGTGGTATTATGGATATGATAGTCTAAAAAGTTTGTCTAGTTTTCTCATATATATTGTGACAAGTAGTAAGAATAGAAAAAATAGTCGAACATGTCCTTCTCTGTTTAATAAATATATGTTAGAACTCAGTTATTAAAGTTATCCAAGGCTTTTCTTCTCCAAACTAAGTACTCTATTACTTCTAAACCCTTTTTATAGGTTTTATATCACAATGACTTTCTCAAATAACAATCAGTCATTCACTATAAGACATTCCATTCTCCCCGCCCCCTGCCAATATATACTATGTGGAAATAGAGCAGTGAACCAACAGCCGAGCTCCCTGCCTTCTGGAGCCTGCTTTACACTGACCTAAGTCACTGGTGAACCTGAAAAATGTATCAGACACAATTCCTCCATTCTAAGAAATTTCACTCTAGGGAAGGTAAATATAAAATCAGTGTTTATTAAACTTATGTACCAGGTACCATGAAATGTACTTTCACAAAACTAATACCATTTAATCTTCAAATATCCCTTGAAGCTATGTATTATTTTCTCCATTTTTGTAGCAAAGAAAGCTGAAATTAAGTAAAATTAAGAGACTTCCAAAATATAACATAGGAAGGTGGAGGCAGTACTGGAACTAGTTGTGCTTTTGGACTCTAACACCCTTTTTACTGAAATTGTGCACACAAAGTAACGCAAGGCACCATTGCCTCATAGGAGTTGTGCTATAGCAGCGCATTTCAAACTATAATGTGCATATAAAATCACCTAAATGCATACATATATACACATGCATACACACATATATACATATATGTATACATATATACACATATATACATATATGTATACATATATACACATATATACATATGTATGTATACATATATACACATATATACATATGTATGTATACATATATACACATATATGTGTATATATGTATACATATATACGCATATATGTGTATATATGTATACATATATACACATATATACATATGTATGTATACATATATACACATATAGGTACATACACATATATATATGTATATACACACTTATACACACATATGTCTATATGTATACACACACGTATATATATAAAGTATATATGTGTAAGCATATATATATAAAGTATATATGTGTAAGCATATATATATATATAAAAATATATATATTTTAGATTCAGTAAATCTGGGGTGGAACCGAAGATCTTGCAATTCTATCAGGCTGCAAGGTGATGTTAACTAATGCTGCTGGTTCGAATGCCACACTTTGAGCAGCAGGAAGCTATAGGAATATAGAAGTGAGAAAAGAGTTCAGGAGTTGAGAATGCCCTATAAAATAAGTGATATTTGGATAGGCCCTTGATTGACAGGAAGATCTTTCACAAGGCATAAGTGAGGAGGAGAAGGTGGAGTGAGCATTTCAGGTGGTGGAAAAGCTTGAATAAGGGCTTGCACGTCAAAGAAATAAATGTAGTGTGTTGCGGAATGGGTAAGAAGTCTATGATAACAAAAGTGTAGGTAATTTGTAAGTGCATGATGTGTAATTAGAAACCAGAATGACAGTGTCGAGCAGATTACGGAGCTCCTCAAAATGAGGCTAGGGATTATGAAATTAATTATAAATGCAGAAGGAACCTATTGGACACTTTTGAGTGTTCTTTCTTATAGACTTATGATTTAGGTATTAAGAAATCTACTCTGTCAATGCTGTGTAGGAGGTGAGGAAAAATAGTAAATTGGGATATCTTGCGATGATTTCGGTATTTAATAATGAAAACTTAAATTTCAATGATAACAGGGAAAACACAAAGGAATAGACCAATGTAATTATTGCCAATACTTTGCAAGTATATTAATGTGATAGGCAAGAATATGAAAAAAGTCAACAATGAATTTGAAATTTACCCTCTATGTTATTAGCAGAATGGTGCTGCCATTGACAAACTGAGGACACAGAAGGATTAGTTGGCTAAAGAGGAAATAATATGCCCACTATATCATTTGTTCCCAGAATTCACTGCCTCCCTCCACTGGGTCCATTCTTACTGAATGGTCCCTATTCCTTGAAGGTAGACATTTGGATTGATACCAGAGTGAGGGTTTGTGGTAGATGTGGCAAAATGACATTTGGTAATGAAGATATTATGATGGAGAGGGATGTCTGTGCTAGATTGGAAAAGACATGAAACTAGAGGTTTTGAGAGATAGGAAACTGGGATCAAAACAGAGAGTATAATTTTATTTTATGTCTTAGTGAGTTTTGAGCAGGTGAAGTGAAAGTAAGGGATTGATAAAATGGGAAGATATAAGGCTGTGACCAGAGTGCAGGATATCAAAGTAAAATATTTCAGAAGCAAAACAGATCCGAGTGATAACAAAGTCTAAATGTACTATAGAAGTGTATGGCTGAACTGGGGTGGCTGAGGCAGGCCATCTGTATTAAGAGGTTCCCCAAATTTTGATAATAGATTATTGAATGCATGATTTGAAGGAGTAACATCTACTAGGTTAATGTTCAAAGACAGGATATAGAGAATGTGAGCCAGTACCATATTTGAGGATGTAGCTCTGTAATTGGCAGATTATGGGGAGAAAGAAAAGTAGAAAATAGTATAGCAGGATGGAATTAGACTTAAACAGGAGAGACTTCGAATGGGAGTGTTAAAGTAGAAGTCTGAAAATGACAACAAGATGTGGTAGATTGTAATACAATTTTCTGTGTCTTGTACATATTTATTTTATTTATTTTTTGGTGAGGGTGGAGGTAGGAGAAATAGCAAAAGAGGGGTTGAATGATTGCCCTATATCAGCAAGGAGTTTGAGGACTAAGGGGACTAGGGTGGAGATGGGAAGGAACCCAGATTTCATTGAAGCAAAAAGGTCAAGAATATGTATTGTAAACAGATATCAGATAAATGGAAGCATACCTTTAAGTGAGGGTGCCAAGATAAGGTGGAATAGTAGCGGGAGGAGCCAGAGGAGATATTGTCCTACACAGTAGCACCTTGGATCCTACCACAAATTTAAAGCTTTAAAATTACCATGTGACAAAAGTTGTCACTATATTTTATCTTGTTGATTCTCACAACAATCTTAGGTGATAGATGCCATATTTCTATCTTGTAAATGAGCAAGAAACATCTCAAGGAAGGTGAGTAAGAATTTTGGAGATAAGTAGGTCATTTTGAGGCTACATTGTGAAATGTATCAGCTCCATGAATGCTGAAGTTGATGAGGATAATGACAAGAATTAGAGCAGAGAGAACCCAACTGGAGATCATTCAGCTAGTGAGTAGCAGAATTTACCACAATGTTAATACTCTTGGGCTCAATAAGACATATCACTTCTGTGATACATGGAGGAAGAGAAAAGTCTATAAATTTGAAGTAAAATAGAAGAGGTTTACTTCAAAGGATAGTAACAACGTGAACAATGAAGTGCCTCTGTAGAAACCATCTTGTCAGTAGAATGATTTGGAAGATTGACCAGTCGGTTATTCCAAAGGTAACGTTGATATGCACACATCATCTAGATTATGAGTAGGCAGAATTTCTAGTCATAAATAAATGACTTTGCAAGACATTTGGTTAGACACAATTGCTTAACTCTGCCATTTTGACATGAAAGTAGCTGTAGACAATACCAAAATGAATGAGCATGGCCATATTCCAATAAAAATTTATTTCTTTACAAAAGCAGGCAGCAAACTGGATTTTGCCTGTACTATGCAGTTTGCCAACCCTTTATCTAGACCTTGTTCTCTTCTTCTAGAGGATGAACTTTCCAACACCACTTTGGCATGGACAAGGAGCATTAAGAGAACTAACTACTCAATGATTCCTGCATTCATTTTCTGAATCACTCAATTTTAAATTCTCCAATACTATAGATAAAAGTCTGCCAGAATCATTTTACCTACTTACCTTTCCCCATGTCCATCCCTGGTTCTGTGGTACTAGGTTTGCTTTTGAGGTTGACTCTCTGTTTTCACCCTTCTTCTGTTCCTGACCTCTGCAAGATGTTGAGATCATTTGAAATAATAATACTGTTTCTTAGAGTATTAAACATTATACCCAACTTGATGCCACGAATTTAATGAACATGTATTTTATTATCTGGGTCATTGGCCAGAGAACTGTGAAAATGTAGGAAATTTAAACTTTCCTGAAAGGTAATAGAAAAATGTTTATTCATCCAAAAAGATTTATGAAACTCTTACTTAAAGTCTGAGTGAAGGATGGGTGTGGAGATTCCAAATACTTTCATAAAGAGCTCCTCTCCAATAGACTTAATGCATATTTCTTCACAATACAGGATCGCATTGATGTGACACAACATCACCTATTTAAATGGTGCTATTCTCCAGAGACTGTGTAGCTTAATGGAATGCCTTAGATAAAAAAAAAAAAAAAGATTTGTTATTTGAACTTTCTGGATAATCTCATTATATTCCATCTTAACAAGATATGTCACTACAGTAGTGTTAAATGTCAATCTAGCATTAAATAAAATAGGCCACTAAGGCATGCTCACCAACTGAGAAATAGAGTTACAACAATTACAAATAACTTTTATCAATTGTTTTCAGTTACTTAAAGTGAGTTTTGCGCCTTTGTGATGCTCATAATTTTTTTGCTTTTTCTTCTGTAAACTAATATATTGCAATGTGTATTCAAATTCCCATTGCTACATAATATTCATTAGGTGTAACATTTCATTTTAATGTTCCTCTACAATTTTGAATTATATAAATCTAAAATTAGAGCTATCATTTATTTTTTCTTTTAGAAAAACTTTTTATTGTATTTTACATCATAGTTCTGGCATCACCTCTAGTGTTCTTATTGCTATGTTACCATCTTACTTGTTCTTTGTGTATTTCAGAATAAGACCTCATCAAGGTGAGAAAGGAAGGGTGAAAGCAAGGAGATAGGGGAACAGAAAATAATTATTTTTATTAGCAATCACACTAACATCTACCTAAGAGATATAGGCCAGGTCAGATGGAAGTTATGGCTGATGCCAGGGTGGTATAAATAAGTAGGGGTAGAGAATAACTGCATTTATTTATCTTCTTATTTTTTGCTTCATGATATTTTGAAACCTGATGTTTGCTAACGGTGAATAGTATATTTAATTTACTTTAGGTTGATTTGAATTATGCATATGTATGATAGAGTTCTTGTTCTTTGAAGCATGTAAAAATTTAGGGTGAATTTTTAGTTTCTCTGTAGAACTTATTTACTTGGGGAAATAAAGCTACTTAGCTCAGGCTAATGAGATTAAAGTCCTGGGTCCAATATCCCTGCATGAGTCAGATAGCTTTGCCTTGTTCTGCAGACACTAAGTGCATCTGTCGTCCAGCCAAATACATTTCAAGGGCCCATCACTAAGTAAATCAGGTGTTGAGATAGAGATGAGGCTGCACAAGTTCATTTCCACTGGAAAAACAGCAGAACATACATGTTTTAAAGACAGTGGGTCATTAAATAGGCCTTGTATACAAAATACATGAAAGAGTAATATATAGACAAATTATTTGAGATATAGGTAAGTTTTCTATTCATTTTATTTGTGATCCTAATGAAACTATGACAGCAACAAAGTAGATGTTAAATAGATGTTGAATCAAGTCAAGCTTCTGACTAAATATTCCTGAATTGGGCCAAAATTTTCTAGGTAATATGCTGATATGTGCACATCTGTTACCCACTTATCTAATGGTTATTATTATTCTGGTGATTATTATATTTTTGATTAAGGATAAATTATCTTCCTCATTTTGACCCTGTCTTCACTCTCAGTTTGGCTTCTAGCCCTCATTTCATTGTTCTCTATTCCATTCGCAATGCAACCAATACCCACACCATTTCTTCTTATTTTGTTTGGATGTTTGCTTTCCCAGTAAATTCAAACTTTGTATCTCATATCCTAGACTTGCATTTCTTCTTTCTTTCTGCCTCTCCCAGGTCTTGGAGTGTGCTCAGGAATATATACAGTTAGTCTAATAAGATTCCATCAAGTGTTTTCTGTGAGACTCTTGTAGTGTGCTATAAAAGCAGAATTATATACATCTAGAATTAGAACTATCATTTATTTTTCTTTTAATAATCTTTTTCTTGTATTTAACATTATAGTTCTCATAACACCTCTAGTGGCCTTGTGTCACTAGAAAGATGTTCCTAAATCATCATTAGAATATATCCTAGAGATTATAAGAAAAATTCTGCATCATCACTATAACATTTATATTAAACTCCTAACACTTATAAGGAGATGATCTAGTCTCCATGACTCAAACTGTTGTGGTGACTTGAAGACTGTATTAAAATGGAGCTTCTAATTTTGCCATAAATTATTTACAAGGACTTTCCCAGTGACTTAACTCTGTAAGTTTTAGTTTTCTCATCTGCAAATTTGGGAAAATGGGCCAAATTAGAGATTTTCATATGTTTTTGTAACAAAATCCAGTTTATAATTGAAGTCTTATTTGGTACTCTGATACAGAAAACAGATGAAAGCAAGGCATCCCCTACCAAAGAGTGAGGAAGCTCACTCGGCATTGCCTCTGTCCAGCCTCCCTGTCATCTCCCTCAAGGCTCTTCAGGTACTGCCTTGGAACAGAGCTTGAAACAAAATGAGTAGATGCTTAAAGTCTTCTCTAAATCTGGATTTCTAAACATCAGCTGTGGTCTACCACAGTGGACCCTATGAACAGGAACAGGAAGTGCTGAATATGTGTTGAATTGAACTAAATGGAATTAACTTGAATTAAGGAGCATCATCCAGATCTCCAGTGCTTTTCCAAACCAGCTTCTTGAACAAGAATGTTCTCTACTTGTTTTGTTCACCTGGTTTGTAGCAGTTTGTAGGACTGAAAACGTAATTCTTTGTTTGATCTCATTTACATGCCATTAGAGGGGCACAGATTTGAGTCCCAGATGATAAATGGTTTAGTATTTATTTGGCCTTATTTAAACAGATATTATGCAATAAGTCCTTAAGAAAAGCAAACAAATGTAACTAATAATAAAATATAGGGTAAAGATGAACAGATTAAAGAAAAATTGGTCAAGAAATTACTTAGACGATGGATCATTAAATGAGTATTTTCTGTTAATGAGTATTAATTAATGACATTTCCACAGAAATAAATTGATGTTTTAGGAATTATAAAATATTTCCAGAGATAAAATTAGTGCCTGATAAAATTTTTTTCATAAGCCAAATAGGAATTTAGTAGATTAAAATTTTAGCAGTTTAGAATAACTAAAAACCTAATTTACTAAATATGAACGAAAAATGATAAGTAGAACACTGGATATTTGGGGGAAGCATTTCTCTGGGAAATGCTTTTCCCACTTTATTTTGAAATTATAGGTGTTGGAATGCTACATTTTAAAAAGACACAGATAGAGGTTAAAAGGGGTTATTACTTTTTTTGAAGTTTAAATGCAAATATACCCTTCTCTCCCCCTCGTTCAATAGGAAGAAATGAATAATAAAAAAGAAATACAACAAACTTTTGTTTAGTCTGGGAATTGGGAATAGGAAAAGCACGGGCAATTAAATTTTACAACTAATTACCAAGACTCATTTTAAGGCAAGTAATTTTAACCTCATCCCCAATTGAAATCCAGAGCTACTAACGAATTGAAAATCTGACTGGGTTTAATTTCATTTCCATTATTTTTCTCGCACACCCTCTGAAACTGTGCCCAAATAAAAAGAGAATAATAGGAATGTCTCTGAAAAAAAAGTGGATAAGTGGAAGAATGCCTAATGAAGAAATGACTCTGTGGGCCAAAAGGAAGATGGCTGAGATTGATTATAGCCTCCTGCAGTTAATTTGACTGGATTGTCCGTAAATGAATTCTTGTGGCTGTATTTCCCTGATCTCCCCAATGTATACAGTCCTTTTTAGTCCCTATCTTTCAGAACAAATTGCCATGTATTAGGTCTGCAGTTAAAGTCCTGAAGCTTCTGGACTTTTCTGTTTGTGGAATCCATGTCAAAGCATCTATTTTCCTTGAGGGCTGGTTATGACTTTATGTGTCATGGAGGAATTCAGCTGTCACTGTAAGTATTGGTGACAGTAATGATTAGTGATTTTTATAATGATTAGAACAGACGATATTGTTAGGACATTAGAAAGAGTTCAAATGTTGTACCACTCTCAATATGTAAATATTTTTAATAAAAACATACATTTTAAATTAGTGCCACAGTTCTCACATCCACTTGTTTGTTACTTTTACTTAGTCTTCATGGTCTAGCAATGTTAGAGACAAAACAATGGCTGGATTCATTTTACAGCCTTGAGTATGAAGTTGATTCAGATCCAAAAGGTCTTGCACTGGAAAGTTTATTTTGTTTTACTTGGTTTTAATATTAGTACATAATTTATTGCAATGAGGAAGTGTTTAAGACTTTGAACATGAGAAGAAAATATTAATTAATCTTTGAAAACACCTTCTGAATCTTCCATGGTGCCCCCTATAGCCCCGCAAAGGGCTGACTTCTTAAAAAACTTATTTGAATTTCTACAGTGGCTCATACTGAGACTTCTACCATTTGGAAAGCAATGGGATGCCTATGCAAGAAGCTCCTTTAAACTCAAGTGCATTTTGGGACCAACAAGCCCAAAAGAACAAGCAGACCCAAGTCATGGAATCACATAGACTGGTCGCAGAAGCACTCCACTTTACAGCGTGAGGAGAGATTAATGTGGATGCATATTAGTGTTACTGCATCTCTTTCTTTTTCTACATTTCCTACTTTTCAGTACTGGGATCGCTGCTCTTTGCTACCTCCTCTGAATCTGTTAAGATAATGACACTGAATGGTAGAATAATATCTGTTGATTTATCACTTATTTAATAAAATAGACAATCACAAGTTAGGTACTGGTCAGACTGTAGAAGTTGTGTGAAAATATTCACAAGAGAGGAAATTAGCGAGATTTTGTTACAATTTAAGTGGCTGAGGATTCACATGTTCAATCACCTCTAGGCTGATATGAGTGAAAGTATTATCCTGCAGTATAAGTAGGTAATGGAAGAATGGTTCCAAAAATATTCAAGCCCTAGGAAAAGAATTAAGTATGTGATGTAAACCCTAATTGTTGATTAAGTCCTCTTTTCCTGTTTTAATAAAAAATGTGTTCTTAACTCACTTTTTTTACATGTTAAATTCCCAGATGCCGCAATGTATCTGGCAGATAGTATATGCTTTATACATATTGGCTGAACTCTACTTATTTTATCTGTAGGCCTGTTCCAGGTGCAAGTGACAAATTTAAATGTACTGATTTCTGGCATTTGGGTGGGGGCAGACTTTAACCACAAGGCCCTTCATACCACTTGTTTCTTCGGCACCAGAGTGAGGGAGGTTGGGCTCTGTGAGGCTTCCACAGACTCCATCACCAGGCTTTCCTGGAGTCTCTATCGCTATCTTTTCTTAGCTGGGTTTTCTGAGGAAACTTGTAAAATTTCAGCTTTACCATAGACTGAAAAAAAAAATCATTGTTTCTTCTAAATTTGAGCTTGCCTTACCTTTAATACCTTAAACTTTGGCCTCAGAGTTGACAATCTATTTCTAGATACGAACCTCACCTATTACCAAGTTCTATCATGCACTTTTGTTGAAACAATATGATGAAATATAAAATCTAACCATCTTAAACACGTCTGAGGAAATCTTCATTCTTATTCACATCTGAAATATAGATAACTGGCACATTTAACTTTGAAATGTTTGAGATCACAGGTTCATCTAATGAGGTAGAGATCTAACATTGGTGTGGGTACCAATTAATTAAGATAGTATAGTTACGCTCACATCTTCATTTGTTCAATATACATCTGGTGAGTATTCTCTAGAAGGCAGGCAGTGTGCTGGAAGCTGGAGCTGCCATGTCTAATGAAACATACTCTCTGCCCTGCCCTGAGAAGATTTCAACAGGAGTGGAGGGAGAACATTACAGTAGATGGACTGCCAGGATAAAATTATGCCCAAAGTGTTGTAGAAACATAGAAGGATAATAAAATACAGCAATGGAAGGACAGCAGGAGGCCTTCTCAAGTGAGTATGTGTTGGTTAGACAAAGAACAGGACAGAGACAAGTGGAGATTTGAAAAAGTATGTCATCTTTGCAAAAATTTTCAGATGATGAGCTAGAAAAATCAGTGGCAGATAGTCCATTTTGAATCTAAGGTGATTAGCTAAGGCATTACTATCCTGAGTGATGTTGGAAGCCCCTAATGGGTTTTAAGGAAAGAAGCATCATGATCAGATTTGTAATTCTTAAAAATCACTTTGAAAAATTATATTATTGAAAGAAAGACTATGGGGAGGAGGACATAGATGTCAGCCCATGATAAAAAAAAGAAGAGAACCTTTAGGAGATGAACAACTGAAGCCTGGAATCTGACAATAGAAGTTGGATTATTGGGAAAAGGCAACTGATAATAGAGATACACATTTTTCATTTCTTGGGCTTAAAAGATGTTTCAAATGGAGAGAGGTGGTGAGTTAAAGGGAAGAGCTTATGATAAATCTAAGGTTTCTGGAATATAGGAGGGGAGACAGCTATGAATTTGATATATTAAATTTAAGATGCCTGTAGGTGGGGCATAAAGATAGAGAGATCCAGTAGATGGTTAGGTTAAATGTCCATATGAGGTATCTAAGAGTGCTAAGTTGAAGATACAGAATTGGGAGTCTCGAATGGTTTTTAAACTAAGAATGTTCAAGTGAGTGAGTACACAGTGATAAAGGTAGAAGACTAAGAATGAGTTCCTTGGGAGCAGCCACATTTCACAGAAAAATGGAGGAGATTTTGTGAATGAATATAAAGGAGTAGCTATTGATGTAGGAGGAAACCAGGAGAGGCAATTGGTATAGAAGTCAAGGGAGCAAAGAGTTTTACAAAGAAGGGTATAGTCAATGATGCACAAGGCTTCCGAGAAGTCAGGTGTTCAAAAATGGTGTCCATAGGATTTGGTGAAATTGAATAATCACTGGTGACCTTAGAGAAACCATTTCAATAAGATAGTGGTGCTGAATCAAAATTACAGTGGGTTGTTGGAAGACTGAGAGGGAAATAAGTAACACTTAGTATAAACTTACTGATAGTATGTTATTAGTGCCATTAACTCTTTATCCAGAAAGAGATAGGAGAGTTCAGGGAAAAGACTAGTAAGCAGAATTAGTAGTTAAAAGTTACAAGAAAAGCAAGGATGTTTTCAGAGAGACTACTTGATTTGAGCTTTGAAATAGACTATAAAAAGGAGAAGTAGATGGTATATTACAAGTGGTAAGAATGACACTAACATGTGTGTGATGCTGAAAACATAATCACAAATGTTGGCATGCATTGAAATCACCTGGTGGGCTTGTTAAAACACATCCAGCATTTCTGAGTCAGAAGGTCTGGGATGGGCTCCCAGAAATTTTATTTGTAACAAGTTTCCTAAGTGATGCTAACGTTGTTCTGGAAACCACACTTTGAGAACCACTGACTTAGGGTAGACTTTGAATGGAAATGAGTTATGTATAAAAGAGTATTAGGAGAGGAATCTGGAAAAAAATGTTCTAGTCCAGTGAAAAAAGTGTTTGAATATGTGACTAAGATCATATTTGTCCCTTAGAAAATGAAAATAACAATGTTTTTGAATGATGTGATTGCAATTTTACTCTCAGATATCTCATTTGTTAGTTCTAGTAAGGTATTAATGCATACATAAATTTATCATAAATATATTTGTTGAATACCATGGAAATCATAATTCTAGATAGGGAGAATGTTTAAGGGGTTTATTCCAGTAGTTACTTTCCAGGTCAATGGTGACATTTAGAAATCATGGTAAAGACAATGGCATTGAAAAAATAAGGACAGGTTCAAGAGGCATTTCAAAAGAAGAAGGAATGAATCAAATATGAACATAAAGTTTTATAACTGATAGAAGGTTCTACTATTAATAGAAATGTCAACATCAAAAGGACGAACTATCTTCTGGATAGAATTCATTCTTTGAACTCCTATGTCACATAGAATTTCACTGGAGTCCTGCCAAATTTGAAGTACTTGTGAGGCATTCAGGTTAAAATGTCCCAAGGTAGCAGAACTGAAGAAAGAAATTAAGCCTATTTTATAGTTGAAACCAAAGGAATGTACAGGTTCACCAAGAGCTTGAAGAGCTGGAGGGATTGTGGATCATATAGTTGTATACCAGAACTTAAGATTTCAGACAAAAGCAGTTCCAGGTGTTGACGTATTCCAGGATAAAGCCAGGGGAGTGAGTGGCTGAAACAGAGTAAGGCAAAAGGCATTGAAATTGAGAAGGTCAAAAATCCAACTTAGGTTTTGGGATAATCTACATAGACTCTTAAATTGCCCAGAGAGATAGCTGAAAAGAAAGACTGAGCTAATTGTTAAAGTCTTCAATGAACTCTGAAAAGTGACTAGGAAGACAGCATATGATAGTGATAAGGATGAATAGAGTGTCACATTCACAGACATGTGATCAGCAAGGAGACTTTTTTTTTTTTTTTTTTTTTTTTTTTAATGAAGGAGGCAATGTGGTACGGTTTGGCTCTGTGTCCCCACCCAATCTCACCTCGAAATGTAACAATCCCCACAGTGTCAAGGGCGGGACCAGAGGGAGATAACTGAATCATGGAGGTGGTTTCCGCCATGCTGTTCTCGTGAGAGTGAGTGAGTTCTCACGAGATCTGATGATTTTATAAGGGACTTCCCCTTTTGCTGGGCGCTCATTCTCTCTCCTGCTGCTCTGTAAAGAGATTCCTTATGACATGATTGTAAGTTTCCCAAGGCCTTCCCAGACATGCAGAACTGTGAGTCAATTAGACCTCTTTTCTTTATAAATTACTCAATCTCAGGTATTTCTTCATAGCAGCATGAGAATGGACTAATACAAAGTCCTTTGGCTGGAGGCAACAAGAAAAATTCTGACTATCATTTCCCATGCTGCCCCTCACCTTTCAAATCCTTTACAGTATGGGGAGCAGGAGAAAGGCAGACCTTACTTGAGATGACCGTGAGGGGAGCAAGGTCGAGAGTCCACGTGGAACCCCAAAAACTAGGAGAGCTAGAACAAGGATATTTGGTAAAAAGCTCGTGGTTGGAGGTGTACGGGAGATTTCTTGGGATGGGACCTCCAGTAAAAGAGTGGGCAACAAGAGCAGGAGGCTTGAATTAGAGACCACGATAAATAAGCATTTAAATGAATGCTTAGTAGACAAGGAATGAGTAAAGGGGCATGCATTTTGAGAGGCGGCCTAACATAACTACTCCTGGTACTTCAGACATGGGAATTTGTTCAAACTGGTTTGTCCATATAACTTTTCAGCTAGATCCACTGCAAAATTGGTATTGTGTTCTTCAAACGATACAAGCTTGCACTACTTTTTTAAAAAAGGTATGCATACTTAAATTCTCTTTAAGATTTTGATTTTGTGTAATGCCATTCCAGAATCTGTGATAGTATAGTGGATTCAGAGTGCTTATTTATAATTCCAGAAATTTAAATGTAACATTAGAGACATGAAGTTCAACTACAATGCAGAGGTTTACGTACTTATTTTTCCATTACTTCTTAAAAATAAGCAACTAGAGGCCGGGCGCGGTGGCTCACGCCTGTAATCCCAGCACTCTGGGAGGCCGAGGCGGGTGGATCACGAGGTCAGGAGATGGAGACCACGGTGAAACCCCATCTCTACTAAAAAATACAAAAAATTAGCCGGGCGTGGTGGCGGGCGCCTGTAGTCCCAGCTACTGGGGAGGCTCAGGCAGGAGAATGGCGTGAACCCGGGAGGCGGAGCTTGCAGTGAGCCGAGATTGCGCCACGGCACTTCAGCCTGGGCGACAGAGCGAGACTCCGTCTCAAAAAAAACAAAAACAAAACAAAAACAAAAACAAAAACAAAAAAACAAACAAAAAGCAACTAGAAAGGTGCAGTCAGTTGACTGCTGTTCTAAAAAGTTGATAAGAAAATACATAAACAATCTTCTAAGGTTGTTTTACATAATTCATTGAGATGGTGTACACAGTTTTAATTTTGTTTTCCCTTAGTTTACCATCAATATTTCTTTATCAATCTTACCTTGTTTTTTAGTCCCCTCTCCCAGGTCTCTTTTGTAAAATAGTTGGAGCCACAAGATGGGTTTACAAAACTTCACTGGTTTTAAAGGTCAACATGTAAATGAACTAATTAGGTCAATGCAAATTACTATAGCACTTTCAGTTACAAGCCTCACACCTTTTAAATTCTTTCTGAATTAAATAATGAGCCATATTGTTAACAGAACTAGCATAACATGAAAAAAAGATATTAAATACTTAAGCGTCCTAGATAAACAGAAAACTAATTTGCAGATATTTTACAATGATAAAATAATGCATAAAATTAGAAGTATAAGATTTACACAGTACAATATTTACAAAATGGAAATGTAACCTTAGCACTGAGGAGAACAGGAAATTATAAAATGAAATTGAAAGGAATCAGGGGAATGGAACCAACTCTTCATTTGTCTCAAAAGAAATTTCTCTTTTGGCTTTCTAAAAACCTGTTTATTAAAACAACACATGAACAGACAATAAACTAAACTAAAACAACCCCAAACAAAACAAAGATTTGTATTATCTGAAGTACTTCAATTAATTAGAAATTTTGGGATTTCATTGCATTTATATCTATTTATCTTAAATTGTTAAATAGATCTATATATTAGCCATATCTACATATATGCCAGCATATATCTGTATGTAGAAGTACCTGAGCTATACATTAGTTTAAGGATAGCTAATAAAACAACAATTCTTCCTCTTTTTCACCTGCAGTTTGAATGACTGTTATATTGTTATCCTGCTATATCTAGTCAGGAATTCCTTAATTATTTAGATTCTTAAAATATTTCCAAGGACGGATATTAAATTTAACTGTTTGCAACTCATGGGTGGATTAAAAACCATTTTTAACATTTCTTTTTGCAAAGCATTTTTATGTTTGTAAGGTAAATGGAGTAAATAGAATACTAAGGCTAATTTCTATTTCTGGAATTATTTATAAGTTATTGAACAAATCCATTCTCAGCCTTGTATCAAAACTTAAAATAGGAAACCCTTTTATTCTATTTCACTGCTTTGAGCATTTCAAAGACACCAGATGCCTCAGTTCTGAAAATAATAAATACTTAAATTTTTTATTTTGATATGCAAATGAATTGTTCTGTAAAAAATATAATAAAACTGACGTAATTTACTTCATCGTATCTAATCATAATGAGTTCTCTGTAGAAGTTATTTCTTTTAAAATCTTAAGTATTTTTATTTTTAAAATAGAGTAAAATTTAAAAAAGAATAACAAATGAGAGACTAACTTATAATGTATTAATTCATGCAACAGCAGCTGCCTCTTTTGCTATTAGAGTGTGCTTATGTTCTCAGTTTGGGTGAGAGAGCTCATGTGAGCACACTTCTCTTGTAAAAGAGACAGCTGCTGCTGCATGTATTAATACATATCAAATGGCTCCAGAGTAAACACAATGCTATAAATTACTTGCCCTCTCTGCTGACGTCATAAACCCTGAGACTGCAGGAGAGTTGATGAGATTCGTTTCCTTTGATGTGACATCATTGCAACAGCAGAGATGGGGAGGCAATTTCATCATCTTGTTTTTGCTTATTGGCCTACACAGGTCATCCGTAATACTATTCACATTCTTCTTAGTTGATTCACAAAAAGGGTACAGCTCTCTTATTTTAAAAAGTTCAGTTGGTGTATTTTAAGCTTTTCTTCTTTTCCTTTGCTGATAATTTCTCTGGTCTTAGGTAGGTGCTGATACTAACAGAATTTCCAGTGCCCAATCACAGCTGGCTTATCCTCTGAGAAACTGTGATGCAGACGGCAAGACAGATATATTTTTAGAAAGGAAGCAGTAGGTGAAGTAACTGATGACATTGGGTTAATAATTTAGCAAGACCTTCCTATGTAAGCCTAAGGAATGCAGGCAAACATGTCCTGTAGCTATGTTATTAACCATATTAATAAATTACATTTATGTTGTTTACTGTATGAAATATACTGTTTTTGACACCTATACAAAATTATGCAAGTTTATCATAGTACCTATATTCACCGATAATTTAAGAAACATTTAGACCTTGCAAAAGAATATTTTTCATTTATTAAGAACAAACACGTCAAATCTTAGAATGAAGAAACTTTTTCAGACACCTTGCATTTTCATTCCTCATTTTAATAAAAACCTCTTTTTGAAGTTCTTTTATCATAGGAATTTTAATACATATGCTTAACAAAATAAGTAATAATTAGTTAATAAAATAAGTCATAAAATTTACTTCACAAAATAAGTAAATTCACCGTTCTATAAAAGCGAATACATTTATTAGTTAATTTTTTTATATTATTATACTTTAAGTTCTAGGGTACATGTGCACAATGTGCAAGTTTGTTACATATGTATACATGTGCCATGTTGGTGTGCTGCACCCATTAACTCGTCATTTACATTAGGTATATCTCCTAATGCTATCCTTCCCCACTCACTTCACCCCAAGACAGGCCCCAGTGTGTGATGTTCCCCTTCCTGTGTCCAACTGTTCTCATTGTTCAATTCCCACCTATGAGTGAGAACATGCAGTGTTTGTTTTTTTGTCCTTGCAATAGTTTGCCGAGAATGATGGTTTCCAGCTTCATCCACGTCCCTACAAATGACATGAACTCATCCTTTTTTATGGCTGCATAGTATTCCATGGTGTATATGTGCCACATTTTCTTAATCCAGTATATCATTGATGGACATTTGGGTTGGTTCCAAGTCTTTGCTATTGTGAATAGTGCCACAATAAACATATGTGTGCATCTGTCTTTATAGCAGCATAATTTATAATCCTTTGGGTATATACCCAGTAATGGGATGGCTGGGTCAAATGGTATTTCTAGTTCTAGATCCCTGAGGAATCGCCACACTGTCTTCCACAATGGTTGAACTAGTTTACAGTCCCACCAACAGCGTAAAAGTGTTCCTATTTCTCCACATCCTCTCCAGCATCTGTTGTTTCCTGACTTTTTAATGATCGCCATTCTAACTGGTGTGAGATGGTATCTCATTGTGGTTTTGATTTGCATTTCTCTGATGACCAGTGATGATGAGCATTTTTTCATGTGTCTGTTGGCTGCATAAATGTCTTCTTTTGAGAAGTGTCTGTTCATATCCTTCGCCCACTTTTTGATGGGGTTTTTTTCTTGTAAATTTGTTTGAGTTCTTTGTAGATTCTGGATATTAGCCCTTTGTCAGATGAGTAGATTGCAAAAATTTTCCCCCATTCTGTAGGTTGCCTGTTCACCCTGATGGTAGTTTCTTTTGCTGTGCAGAAGCTCTTTAGTTTAATTAGATCCCATTTGTCAATTTTGGCTTATTAGTTAATCTTAAGGTGTTTGTAGAACTAGATAAAGAAGGTTGGTAGTATCTGACTTCTTTCAGTTAATCAGGATTGGGAGTTCTAATTGGCTTAGAGGAAATTTTGTATCCTGGTAACCTCAGGACATCCTAGATACACTAAAGCTTATGGCTCAAGGAGAAACTATTATTAAAGATAAAAAGGAGTATCTAATTTGAAATAATTTCTACACCTCTCTAGCCTCCAGAAGTTTTTTCTTCTTTCTTTCTTCCTCTCTATCACCCAGGCTCGAGTGCAGTGGCGCGATCTTGGCTCACTGCAAGCCCCACCTGCTAGGTTCACGCAATTCTCCTGCCTCAGCCTCCCGAGTAGCTGGGACTACAGGCGCCTGCCACCACGCCCAGCTAATTTTTTTTTGTATTTTTAGTAGAGATGTGTTTTAGTAGAGACCGTGTTAGCCAGGATGGTCTCGATCTCCTGACCTCGTGATCCGCCCACCTCGGCCTCCCAAAGTGTTGGGATTACAGGCGTGAGCCACTGTGCCCGGCCCCCATTTTCTTAATAGCCAGGAGAAACCAGTGAATCCCTCACCCTAATTTCCTCTTGGAAATATTATACAGAAGCTTCCTTAGAGCTACAAACTTAATATTTGAACTCACCTAAATTGCCAGTGTCTTCAAGATTTTAGTATATTATTATTAAAGTGTTGTGAAAGACCATTTCAGATGTTATTTTCATTACATTTAGAGACAAAATTCCTTATTCATATTGAGTCAAGGTCAAACAACAAAAGGAATCGTTTCTGATGCTTAGGATGAGACCCATCTCCTAAGAACATCTCCTAATCAGAAATGGACTTTAGAAATTATTTCATTCAATCACCTATTTCTCATACGAGTAAACATAGGTCCAGCAGAGTGAAATAATTTGGTAAAAAGGTTGAACTATTCTCATTGAATATTCTCTCTCATTGTAATTTTTCTTACACTCCCAATATTATTTGTTGATAGTATTTATAATATTTGTTTATTATTCAAAAATTTAAAACTATGATAAGCTTAGCCTAGTCTTGATTAAAGAAAGAATGGCCGTCATTCTCTGTGCTGGTTGATTTTGTTTTTGTTTTTTCATCATTACTATGCAAGACAAGGATATGTCCCATCTGCACCGAGAGACCCTGCATAAATAAATAAGCAGCCCTAACCCTAAAGGAGAATGCCTTCTGTTACAAAGATATATTCAACAGTGCCAATTTATTTTAAAAAGTTCAGTTAGTAAGTGATTCACTAGCAAACTGATAATGGAATATGACTGTAACTCATCAAAAATGAGAATGACTCACAAAATAATGTATTCAAAAAGTTTGTGTTAGAAAATGGAAAAAAATAATTATTTTCAACTGAATCTTCATAAATTGACTCCCTTTTTTAAAATTGATTATTGAGTTGAAAGTGTTTTCCAAGAAAAGTGTTTGATCTCTTTTTAAAAAATAAGAGATCAAATTCTAAATTCCATATTTATCCATCTGGAAATGTTAAGGACAGGTGAAATGGAGAAAGGCACAGTTTGGGAACAACCCACGGAGGTATAGGAAGGCTATCAGAATTGTCAGGATAGTCCATGGCAATTTGGGTGCACAAACCTCAAAGTGTTTAGGGTTTTTTTTTTTTTTTTTTTAAACAGGTGGGAGCAGAATCCCTGGCTCCTGTAGGTGCTGATGGTAGGGTAGAAAAGTTCTGTCCCTCCAAACAGGCAGGTATTATAAGAGAGGATTAAAAAGATTTCTGAGGAAAGGAAGATGTGGGGGTGGGGAATGTCACCCTGCATGGAAAGAAAAAAAATCAGCAAAAGAGAAAAGAGAGCCTGCCAGCTGTCCCGGTCTGTTTCATGGCCATAGTCTCCCCAGTTGTTCCCTGGAGGCTCCAGTGAGAATCCCCAAAGAGACTGCTTTGCTCTCTTTTAAGAACTCTGTTCACCAAATGCCTGCTTCCTCTCAAAAGGGATAACATTTGGAATAAGGAAACTTGGGCAAGAAGAAATATTATGTACCTTAAGTGAGATTTAGGTGGATTCACCAAGATGTTTGGGAGATTAAAATAAACTGATAGTTATGTGAATAACCAGTGTCCCTGGAAACCCTGTATGTCTGGAAAATTATCTGCATCTCAATAAATTCTCATTATTGTGCATAATACTGTTTTACAGGAAATATACTGGTAGTGTACGAAAAAATTTTATTTGGGAGTGGAAGGTTTCCCTTGGTAATCCATTTATCTTGTCACCTAGTAGCAATGTGAATTTGTTAGTAGCTAGTCCCAAGTACAACTAAAATTACTAGATCTAGCAATTTCTAGACAAAAGGAATTGGCGAATATATACATGAGAAAAACCAGATGGAACAAAAGCTCTCCTCTTCCCATAAAAGGGCTTGGAAGGATGATAAAGTTATATATATATATATATATATATATATATATATATATATACACACTGCTCTATACTAAGGGTAGCTCTATACTGCTCTTCTGGGACTACCTACACATTAGCAGCCCTTTTGTTAGCTCTGAGATTATTTATTATTGATTTGATTTCTACAGAAACCAATTTTATAAAGTGCTGTGTCCATCAGGAATTGAATACTACTTAACCATTACTCGTTGTACCTATGTTTAAAGTTGCTTCTATTACAGATTTTAAACTTCAAAATTTATATCACTACATGTGATATGAATATTTTCAGAAACAATGATTTTATTGGTCAAAGAGAGATAAGTATATACTCTTGTTGGTTAAAATGTTTACTTTCTTGGTAATTGAACTATATAAAATATGACATTATTTAAATTTGGATTATAGTAACAAAGCAGCTTAGTCTAAATGAGAAATTAATTATAACACCCTGAAACAGAAAGTCCTTAACTTTAAGTTAAAATTTAAAATGCTCCCTTTATAAGATATTTAGGTCATATTCATGTGTTTTTTGGTGTCTTATATTAATCTTTACAGTTCTTATAGAAATTCATGGGATTTCATATGGTAAAGCTTTCTTGTATTACCTAGTGAAGGTTTGAAAGTCCAAAATTTTCATTTGGCAATTCTCATTTCATAGCTGGGAAAACTGCAGTACCCAAAAGTTAAGTGAGTTCATCCAAGACATTCAATTACTGAACTCAGTACAGGAGGCCAAGTCTTTAACTCTCAGTCACGTTCTGTAATCTAGCTTTGACAATCCTTGGGGAATTTTTTTCCTTGCTCTAGGAAGAATTAGTTACATACGTTTATTGAAGTTATCCAACTTTAATTTCGAGTTGGCTTCGATTTTGGAGATCTGTGGGTGGGCTTTGAAAGTTACTTTATGTGTTCACTTATAAGTGGATTTGTTGAAGAGCAGCATGGGATAGCAGAAAGATCATGGGATTTAGAGTCAAGTGTAGCTGGATTGGTTAGAATCCTGGTTTTGCATTTTATGAATTGTGTCATTGAGGGAAAGCTACTGAAATCCACCAAGGCTGTTTCCTCAACTGTAAAAACAGAGTAGCCATGCCAAATTCATATCATAGAAGGTATATGATTCACCTGCTATGCTGAGTGCTTAATTGTTGTTTCTTTCCTTCTCTGTTGAACTTTTCATAGTCAAGTCTTAGGTATCCTCTAGGCTGGGAGTCATCTGGGGGCCACAGGTAAACGTAGTTAACCCAAATCCCAGGGCATATGCTATACAATGGCTTCATTTTGGACATATCCCAACTAGCTTAGCTGGCCCTATCAACTCTTTTTTCTTTTTTTTTTTTCAAATTTAGGATTTTTTGTTATTGGTTGACTGGATTAACACTACTTTATCAGGACACACATATATCTGACTATTTGTGCCATTAGTGGTAGCTGATGAACATTGCCTAGATTCCTTAATTCATTAAGGACTGAAAAGTGAGGATATTCTAATTCTCTTATTTCTTCTTCATTTTTTAGCCTATGCACTCTTAAATCACCTGCTGGTGCATTAAGATTTCATATTTTGTGGTTAAAAACAGTATCCCAAGTTACCTTTCTGCTTGGCCTGTTTTAAGTGTATCTGCTTACAGTCTTTGAAATAAAGCCGATCAAAACTCAAACAGTGACTTGAATATCAGTTCTTTGATATGGAAGATAGATGGTGAAAATCACCAGAGAATTATGAAGAGAGTTTTGAATGGGCTACAGCCATAGTAGCCTACTCTGTACAATTAATTGCACGTTATTAATATATTTTTCAAATATATGTAGAAATGCATGTAATTAATAAAATATAATTTAATAGTGCTATGAAACTTATACAGCATTTTGTCTTTGTTTTATCTCAGCAGATACAAAAAGAAAAATTACTGTCATGTGATGTGTGATCCATGAAACCATCATAGTCTTGTTGTAAGTAGTTTTTTTTGTTGAAAAAGTGTGGGATCCTTGGTGCAACAGAGAGACATTGGGTCTGTGATTTAACAGAGGACAGTTTTGAGTCCTGACCTAGCCACTTATAAGCCATGTGACCTTCATCAACCTTTCTTCTTCCCTTCCTACACTTTTGTTCCTTATTAGGGGGAATAGCAAAATAAGTGTTTTATTCTGATTTATATCATTAGTATGTGTAGTATATGAGAATATCTCATTGTTTATAAGTAAATTATCAAACTGGTTGCGCCCAAATACTGAGACAAGCTTTATTTGGGACTGAAAAATTAAATCAAACAAGTTAAATGATTTTGAAAAATTACTTGTGCATTACTTTTTAACATTTAGGAGACTTTTTAATCAAACACCCACAATGAGGTAGGCTGTTAGCATCGAAGGGTAAATTGCTACTTTAAGGAAATTCTAGCTTTTTAAACACATAATTACAAAATAATTGTTTCAATTCAAATTAGTTTTTCATGCCTGAATCAAACTTTCTCCTATCCTTGCACAGGGGTCCCCTCACTATTTTCCATATGAACATGCTATCCACAGATAGGCCAGACTTTGTCAATGACTTATATCTTAACATAAATATCACTTGTTTACATTTCTATATTGCAGTAAATATGACTTTCTAATGTCTCTACTTAAAAATCTTCATGGCTGAGTCTAAATATTGTGATCTAATAGTTATTATTTCGAATTTATAGTGCTGGGACAATTGAGGAGTTTTGAGAAACTATTACCCCTTTGACATTCAGATACTGAAACTTTAAACATCTCAAGTGCTCCCAGCACTTTACTTATATTAACTCAATTAGAACTCATGACAACTCCCATGAGGCAGATACTTCTTATTACCTCCATCTTACAGATGAGAACACTTTAGCACAGAATGATGAATAACCTGGTCAAGGACAGACAGCTTCGAGGTGCTTCAGTCAGGGTTTCATTCAGTTTAGTTGCTGAGTCCATACTTTTAACTGCAATGTTCCTGTATCTTGAATACTTATAATTGGCCAGATCGTAGGGGCTCTAGGTTCATTAGTAATAAAAGACCCCATCCCCAGAATGACCCAGTTGATGAATGGAAAAGCTGAGCATCTAAGCAATTTCTGAATTAAGAAATAACTTGAATTTAGCCCTTCCCCACCTCCTCTGTGTGTGTGTGTGTGTGTGTGTGTGTGTGTGTGTGTTTAATCATAGCTTTATTGGATATCATTCACATGCCATAAAATTTACCCTTTACAAATCTACAATTCGGTAGTTTTTAGAATATTCACGGAGTTGCTCAACCCTTACAGTGATCTAACTTTAGAACATTTTCATCACCCCCAAAAGAAACTCTATACCCATTAAAGTCATTCCTGTTTCCCCTTCCATCCTGCCCCCGTAAACCACTGATCTACTTTCTGTTTATATGGATTTGCCTATTCTGGATGTTTCATATAAATGGAATCATACAATATGTGTTTTTTTCTGTGTGTGTGTGTGTGTGTGTGTGTGTGTGTGTGTCTGGATTTATTTACTTTAGTATAATGTATTCAGGGTTCATCTATGTTGTAGCATGTATCAGTACTTCATTTCTTTTCATTGTTGAATAATATTTCATAATACAAATATACTACATTTTGTTTACACATTCATCAGTGGATAGACATTTGGGTTGTTTCCACTTTTTAGCTATTCTGAATAATGCTGCTATGAACATTTGTGCACAAATTTTTGTGTGGAAATATGTTTGCATTTATCTTGGGTGTATACCTAGAAGTAGAATTTCTGGGTCATATGATAACTCCATGTTGAACTTTCTGAGGAATTGTCAAAAAGTCCACAGCATCTACATTCCCACCAGCAGTTTCTGAGGGTTCCAATTTCTCTACATTCTTAACAACACTTGTTATTACTCTTATTTTTGATTGGACTCAAACTAGTGATGTGAAGGGGTATTGCATTGTGATTTTTGTTGTGGATTTTTCTGATGATAAATGATGTTGAGGATCCTTTTATATGCTTATTGGCCATTTGTATATCTTCTCTCTATTCAAAAGTCCACTCAAATCTTTTACCCATGTTTTAACTGTTTTTTTTTTCTGTTGAGTTGTGTTCTTTACTTATTCTTATTGTGATTTGCAATATTTTCTTCTATTTTATAGTTTATATTTTAATTTCCTTGATGATAGCTCTTTGACATGCAAAAGTTTTTAATTTGATAAGGTCAAACTTATTTTTTTCTTTTTTGGCTTGTGCTTTTGTTGTTTTATCTAAGAAACCATTGTCTTACTGAAGTTCGCTAAGATTTGCTTCAATGTTTCCTTCTAAGAGTTTTAGAGTTTTAGCTCTAACATTTAAAATGTGTAGGTTTTTGAAAATAATATGGAGTTTCTAAATTTTTAATAGAAAAACACATCTTTTAGGTCATTTTCATTCTCAATAGCCAAGGACCAGGGTATTTCTAATAACTACTTTGTCCCTTAAGGTTACAGTGCTTTTCTAAGTTATTTTAATGTAGTCTTGAATGGAGCTTCAAATGTTTATGATGTGGTAAGTATTGTTCCATCCATTTTTCTTTTCTAGAAGATAAGAAGGACACAGCTAATTGGAATAAGTCCCATACTTTTGACTGGCTTATAACCATTTCCCATTGTAAGGTTTTCTGGGTTCTGCATCTTCATTTACTTTTAAACGTTGAGTGAGGTAAACATTAGCAGATGTTTCTGTGATGCCTGTTGCTTGCAATAGGCATGTCTCGTGATGCTTGACATATCGAACGCCACTGGGGTCTCTGCAGGTACGTTGGAATACCTGTCACTGTGAGTTGAGGCTGATAGAAAGGTTAACAAATTATAACACTAACCATTTTCTCATGTTTAAATTAAATCCTTTTGAACATATCATTTAGAGTTGTCCTTACCAATAATTAGCTGTATGAAAGTGTGAATGTTTCGAAAGCTGTTTTGTATAGGGTCAAAACGACCATGCTGACTCAGTTTTGCATTCTCAGCCTTAATTTCTCTTTGTCAGCCTATTTTGGTCATTTGTTCAAACGTTTATTTGTTATGAGAACTGGGGAAATGGCATAGGACCTGATTGTGCACTTTGAAGACTAGTGCTTGGGTGTAACCCTGACTGATTGTTTGTCCTTTGACACTCAGATTTTCCATCTGTAATATGATAATTCTCTTTTCTTTTTTACTCTGATGACATTATATAAAGAATATATAAATTTAGAATGTCATTGTTTGTAATGATATTTCCAAACAACAGCTTCCTTCTTCAAGCATAGTACTTCCATTATAGTATTATTCCATTTTATTCCCACACTGATTGCTTTGGATTTTTTCTAAAATAGAAGGCATTTTATTTATTTTCATAGTTTTAAGATGATGTTAATTTTGATTGTGAGTTTCTAGTCTGGACCTCTACACTGTAATTCACTTAGGATATAGAAAATAATATAAAAAATTTTTTTAGTATTACAGAATACCTCAAAATATGACAAGAAATGGATGTAACTTTATGTTCTGTCTCCCACAGTATAGCTCAAACATATGTCTTAGCACTGTTCAGTTCTGTTTAAAGCACTTTTTAAATAATAGTCATTCTCTTTTCTTAAGTGAGCATTCTGTAGAATAATAGAAGAGAGTGTCAATGAATTATACTTATTAATCCTGACATAACATTCATAATCTATATTAAAATATACATTATTAGAAAGGATTTTTATAAATTTAAAATATTAGGTCTGAAAGCCAATGATTATTCTTAATTTCTATAATTATATCAGAATTTCTTAGCAATAATGACTTTCTTCAGTGAAATATAAAAATAATCATATACGCGATATCAAATCAAGAGTAGTTTTCGTCTTCCTCATCATTTCAGAATAAAGATTTCTACATTTTTTTTCTTCTAAAGTCAGAAAATTCAAATGAGGTACATACAACTTGGTTGCCTCATAATTTGCAATGGAAAGCAGGATTATCTCAATATATTTTTAACCAGGGTGGTAGCAGACATATGAATTCCAGTCTAGAAACCTGCTGTATGTTCCACTATATTCCGTCCGGGATGTATAAAAGTAAGCCTTTTTTTAGTATCCCCCCCACCCCCCACAGGATGGTAATTGCAATGTACATAAAACCTGTCAAAGCTCCAATTTCCAATATTCTAATGAATATCAAAAGAGTCCAATATTTCTGACTTTGACAAATTGCAGATGAGGTTTTATTCATTAAGAGGGGCTGCTAATGTTTATTTAAATGCAATTTACTGTTGCATTATTGATTAGCTACTGCAAAATTATCTTACAAGGAGCACGTGTGGCAAGAAGATTTCAGGTTGAGAGCGGATTTATCTAGGGAAGGCCTGTAGGCTTGATTTAGGCCCCAGGACATGAGAGTTTTAATTTATCTGGAAAGAAAGGCCTGGTGGAAGGTTTGCTTTGTTTGCATTTAGACAGCAGATGAAAGGGGTTTTGATGTTGAGCTGGGAGAAAATGGCTGCCACTCTTGTTATTCACGCAGAGAATTCAGCAAAAGAAAAAAATCTATTACTCAGGCAAGATAAAACAAGCCTTTTCTTACCCTCAAATCATTTTTCAAATCAAATATGTGGCTCTTGTTATCTTCCAAAGAAGAAATAAAATTTTCAAAATGCTGCCTGTTATCTAAAATCTTTAAAAATTTTTTTCATGATGCATTTGTTACTAAATATTCACTTGCTATTGTGGTTCTACATCTTTTGGTGGGGTCATTGTGTCTGAAGTATCTTAAGACGGGAATGTAACTTAGTAAAAGAACCAATACGAGACAAATATTTTAGTGAAAAGTGAACAAATAGACCTTTTATGTTCTCTTTTTGAAAAGTGGTGACAGAACCAGTATTTAGGTAGAAAGTCTGTTAGACACACTAATAATACATTATTGATTCTGTGAGGTAGACATATTTGCCCTAAAAGGTAAGGAAGGCTTTTTCGTGCTGATTTATTTTAGCTTAATCACTATGAATATATTAATGGGTAAGACAAAGCCATTAGGATTGCACTAGTAATCTTCGTGTAACTAATAGCAGTGTATTTCTATGCATATAGATAGAAGGATCACAATCGTATCAAAATGTTATTTAAAATGAAGAAAATAAGTACCAAGAAAATTCATGAAGTTTGTTGAGGAAAATACTCATTTTATAGTTTTTGTGTATATTAAGAAAACAACAGAAGTGTCTGATAATTTTTTGCCCAGACAACTGATGGGTTTATTCCAAGTAAGTAAAGAGATTTTATTTATTCAACTCCCTCTATATCAAGGGTGGAGAACAAGTTTATATAGATAATTTTAGGACTTATGATTTCTTTATTGTGTGAAACTGAGAAATGCATATGGTGAGGAATGATGTTTAAAAACTCATAACTTCAATATACTGGAGGACAACTATCAGTTTGGTGTTCCTAAGAATCCCACAATAGTTATTTTGAATGTGTGTCAGCCAACCACAGGAATTTGGACAGTGTCTCAATTGATCAGTAACATGTATGAATTGAATTTCAATATGCGATAATGTGATACCTAAATCTGGACTCTGAAATCATATCATTCAGAAGACATTTCAGCTAGTTTATTATTCTGTGCAAATAAATTTCATAGGCAGCATTCTGTATTGAAAAAGAAGCAGAAAAGAACTTTTTCTCTGCGATTTCGGGCCACAAGTGAGAGTGACAGCAACAAGAATGACGTTTTCCTTTGGGGTTAATACCACTAGAGACACAGTGATGATGACTGAGTATCAGTTCTGACAATCTGAAGGTTAATCACTTACCTCATATTTTGGATCTGCAAGGATAGGATACTGCTTTGCATTTGTTTACAGAAGTCTGAAGTCTTCACTGTTTTTAAAACTTCAACTCATAGTAATGGAACACTATTAACTTCACACGTCTTTTTCTTTTTATCTGCAATTCTTAGTTTTTATTTCCCTTTTAGATAGCTTTCTCCTCTGTTCTTTCTCAAGGAGGCTTTTGCTATTTTCCTCTTCATTCTCAGTTCTTGGCAAACAGCACAGCACTCCAACTCAGAATAAGAGCAATTAAAAAGTAAAGCTAGGTGTTACACGGTCCCCTTCTAGATACATGAATATGTTGTTCCATTAGCAGCATTTGAAAATTGTGATTTGTTCTTCCAACATGAAACTTGGGGCAGATTTGGCCTACTAAGTAAAACAAGAGGTTTATCTTTGTGATAAAAGGGTTGCAGAGGTACCCAGAGAGGTGAAAACATTTGGATTTCTTGAGATGGTATCATTGTGAGTTATTTATTTTTTCAAGTGTTGTTTTATATTATTTTAATTTATTTAGTTAATGTGATCATGATCTAGTTTGTATCATATAGAACAATGAAAAGAAAGTAAAATAAATATTTCTTGCAGGTAAGGGTTAAAAAGTTACATATGCGTACAGTGGTCATTACTTGGAGGATAGACCATTGGACTAGAAGCTCAAAACCCACCATTATGCAATACATCCATGTAACAAACCTGCATATATACCACTGAATCTAAATAAAGTAAAATTTAAAAAGAAAAAATTATTTAAGATACTATTAATAAAATATGGTATATTGAATTATACTAGGTTTATTTAAAAAAGATAAATGTGGTGGTGGCCATGACTATGTTATCGGGATGGACATTTCACTTTTTTAGCTCTCTGAAATTTTATATATGAAAGTGCTTTACATGGGAAAAAATGGAAAGGAAACACCAAAACAAGAATTAAAGGAGAAAATTTGGCAGCTGTCAGAAGCATTAATTAATGTGCTCATAGCCTAAAATAAATAAAAATGTAAGTGAAAACTAGCAAGTGAATTTAAGAAATAAAATCTAGTTGCTCATTGATTAACTGATATATTGATTCATTTATTTATTTAACATATGTCTACCACTGAGCTCCTACCAGGTGTCAAGACTATTCTACATGTAGGCATCTGCAATAATAAAACATTTATTCTAGGTGAGGAGATAGATGGTGAGTGAATGTCAAGGACTGGGTTGCAAATAGGTGATTTTTAAAAATTCCTCCCAATGCAATGCTGAAACATCTATTATTTCCCTTTTGTTTTCTCTTGAGCATATTTTGGCAAAAGCTCAGCCATATTGCCATCATTTGCCATTTATTTACTTGAATTTCATATATTTAGATTGATTGATGACTTTTATCTGCCCAGAACTTGGAGAAACATTTTGCAGTATTTTTTTTGTGTGTAACGTAACCCAAAATTTAGGATGAACAGTGGTGATTATTAAACAAATTCACCTTTAAATGCAGTTACCCTTTACTCCCTTTTTAAAAAGGCTTCTGAGTCAAAAATCTCTAGTAGGAGTTGGTTACCAGAGGCTTGGTGGTTAGGGAAAAGGGGGAGAGGGGGATATGTTGGTCAAAGGATACATAATTACAGTTAGACAGGAGGAATAAATTCAAGAGCTCTATTGTACAGCAAGGTGACTATAGTCGATGACTGTATTCTTCACAAATGTAAAAAGAAAGGATAAGTGCTCTCATCACAAAATAATAACTACTTGAGGTAACACATTTGTTAATTAGCTATATTTAACTATTCCATAATGTATATATACATTGAAACATCATGTTGTACATGATAAAAACGTACATGGTATATGTCAATTAAAAAATTAAAAAGTCTGTAGTGGCAAGTTACTTTTTCCATAAAGGATAATGGAGATGTTGAATTGAAAGAAATAGTCACCTTTTCTGAATGAAATAGAATTTTTAGGATCCATATGATTTTGAAAATTAAAAATGGGTGAAATGGAGACTGGATATTCTACATTTCTTGGCTTGAGCTAATGACCCATATTTTTACCTCTGAAATTGAATATGAAGAGATTTCAGCACAGTATCTAATACACAATAAAAGCTGTATAGCCAAATTCACAGCACTTATTTTCACGTATGTCTTATTTTCAGCACTTATTTTCAGCTATGTCTAATTTCTTAATGTTTTTGATAAAAAGGTTTGGAGAGATGCTCAGAGAGGTGAAAACCTTTGGATTTCTTGAGTTTATATCTCTGTGAGTGATTTATACTTTCTATTATTATTTTCTATTATTTCTATATTTCTATTTATTCAATTAATGTGATCACTATGTAGTTTGTATCAAACCGAATGATCATAATGAACTTTTTCATAATTCTCCATCGAAGTCTCTTTTTAGTTTTCACAATCAGGTCTGTTGCTATCTTTTCAGAGCTTAGTGCAGGGATACAAATGGAGACCTCCATACCATCTAACCTAATATTTGAAATTTGTAAGTCAAGCTAACAAGTCATAAAACTTTCTATCATACTTTCTTGGCCAATATACCTTCATAGGAACTGAAGAGTGGGTTTAAATTTAGAATCCCAGACTCCTTCACCAAAAGCATAGAGAAGTAGGAGGACTGCCACCTGGCCCTTGGTCTCCACAGCCTACTTCCTGTGTGTTCTCTCTGCATGTCATAGGCACATCCATGTCCACCACAATGGGACCTTCCAAGCTCTGTCTAAATCCACCCTCCTGGCTTTCACCCAAGAGCCACTCCTTGATCATTCCTCCGGTTAGTAAGCAGCATTATTCACCTTGGTTCAGACATAGACAAATACCAGCACAGGCCATGGAAGCAGTCTTGGGATTTTGCAAAATGCCAATTTCCCTGAGCGTGATATGAGGGTGGAACATATTCTCTAGATTTAACTGCATGGACTTATCACCCTGTAAAGGAAGGTCAGAGTGAGGTCTTTCAAAGCCTTGCCCAGAAGGCTGGCCCTATGTAGAATCATTTTCAGACTTCTCATTTTTCTACTGCTCAATGGCATTATCTTCCCATTTTTAGTTATTTGGTATTATAATTTGCATTACAATGAGCATTCTTGAACATTGTACTGGTGCTCATGGGCAAGGGTTTATATCTCAAAATAGAATTGCTGAATCTTAAAGTATGAACTTTTTTTTTTTTACTTTAATACAAAATTATTTTCCAAAGTGAATGTACCAATTTACATTCCTACCATTGGCACTCCCATTATGCCATAGCCTTGCAAAAATTTGGTAGGCTTTAATTTTGCCAAATCAGTGGATGTGAACTAGAATCGTGATATGGTATTAATGTGCATTTCCCTAGTTACTAATGAGATTAAGCATATTTTCACATGTTCATTTGGCATTTTCCTTTTTGTAAGGTTCCTGCTCATGTCTTTTGCCCATTTTCTATTAGGCTGTTTTTCTTGATTTATAAGAAGTTTACAGGGGCAGCATACACATACTGTGGACATACAGGATTGGTTATATATTACACAAGATGGCACATCTGAAGACACACCATTCATGTTTGATCAGTTATATCAATGTGCAGGCAAGGCCTAGTCCTGAAATAGTGAGGGAGAGCCAATTCCTTCGAAATCCCACAGGAGTACACACAGCTACTACAAATAACCACTTGGGAAGGCAAACACTGTGAAAGCATTTACTGAACTCTGGCTTCACCTGAAGTCATTTCTATTGCTTCTCTCTCCTGTCTCCAATTTTTTTGAGGAAAGGGTGCAGACAATTTATTTGAAAATGATCTCAGGAAGTGCTAGTGATTGAGGGGGGAAATGAAACAGGGAAGGAAGAAATATCAATATATTGTACATTAATGGATGAATTAATACCTTGAGCAACTGGGTCTCAATTCCACTGTGGATGATCTCAGAAATCATTTAGAATTTGCCTCAGAATTTTCTCTCAATAGGCAGGGGAGTGGAGTATTTATCCACAGTTTTCTGTCTCTTACTTTGTTGAAGTTTGCCCCGCGGCATTAAATCTTTCACATCTAGGCAGTCCTGCGCATGGACTGCATAAGTTCTTGTAGCACTAGAGGAAGTTCTCAGACAGAGAAGCACAGAGATATGGGCCTTTAAAGTCAGCATGTGTGTGAAATGGGACAGACATCAATAGTGTCTGCTGGCCTTAAAACTTCCACATTCTGCTTTTCTTCCAAAAAAAAAAAAAAAAAAAGCAAATCCTGTTCGTCTGTTCATACATTTTTTTGCCTACAGTTGTGCCTACGGTTGTACTAGGCTCGTAGGCATTTGTTTGAAACTGTTGTCCACATCTTTACCACAGGATCAATATGTCTCCTTTGGCTCTAAATTTTTTCACTCAGACAATCATCTGGCTATAAATCACCTTCCCAGCACCCCTATCAACTAGTCTTTTAACCTGTACACAACATCATGCTCAACTACTCATAATATTTCTAATATTCTCAGAACCATGACTTTATTCATAGTGTTCCCTGAGTCTGGAATACGATTGAAAATTCATATCCTCTGAGATCCAATTCTATCATGGAAGTCCCCCCTTCCTGCCCCTGTTAGAATCCATCATTCATGTATTCCTGTTATGACTCGGTTCAATTTGCATGCCTCTATTTAGGCCTACTTATACTCTATTATAACCAGTTTTAATTATTGTTTAAAAAAATTTTAATGGACAAATAAATATTATATATATTATTGTATACAAAATGATGTTTTGAAAATATGTATTCAGACATTGAGGAATGGCTAAATCAAGCTAACTAGCATATGCATTACCTCTCACCCTTATTTTGTTATGGTGAGAACACGTAAAATTGATTCTCAGCAATTTTCAAGTATACGATACATTATTATTAACTATAGTCAACAAGTTGTACAATAAATTCTTGAGTTTATTTCTTCTGTGTAACTGAAATTTTGTGTCCTTTGACCAACACTTCCTCAATTCACCCCATTCCACCATATCACATTCTACTCTCCTGGTAACCAACATTCTACTCTCTGCTTCTGAGTTCAATTCTTTTAGATTACACATATAGGTGAGATCATGCAATATTTGTATTTTTGTGCCTGGCACATTACATTTAACATAACATCCTTCAGGTTTATCCATGTTGTTGTAAATGATAAGAAAGGCTAAACGTAATTATTGTATGTACATACCACATTTTAAAAATCTATTTATCTGTTGATGGACACTTAGGTTGATTCCATATCTTGGTTGTTGTGAATAATGCTGCCATGGACATGGGCGTGCAGATATCACTTTGACATACTGATCTAATTTCCCTTGGATATATAAGTAGCAAGATTGCTGTATCATATGGTCATTCTATTTTTAATTTTTTGAGAAACCTCCATACTGTTTCCCATAAATCCAATTTGTATTCCTGCCAACTGTGTACAAAGGTTCCCGTTTCTTCACATCTTTGCCAGTATTTGTTATTTTTTTTTACCTTTTTGATAATAGCCAGTCTAACAGGTGTGAGGTGATACTTCATTGTGGTTTTAATTTGCATTTCCTTAATGATTAGTAATGTTGAACATTTTTTCATATACCTGTTGGCCCTGTGTATGTCTTCTTTTGAAAAACGTTTATTCAGGTCCTTTGCCATCTTTTAACAGGATTTTTGTTTCGCTGTTATTGAATTGTTTGAGTTCCTTATGTATTTTACATATTAACCCTTCATCAGATGTATAGTTGACAAATATTTTATCTCATTTCATAGATGATCCCTTCACACTGTTGATTGTTTCCTTTGCTGTGCAGAAGTTTTCTGTCAATTTTTGCTTCTGTTGCCTGTTGCCTGTGCTTTTGGGGTCATAGCCAAAAAAAAAACCATTGTCTAGATTAACAACATGGAGTGTTTTTCTTATTTTATTCTAGCAATTTTACAGTTTCAGATTTTCCAGTTAAGTTTTTAATCCATTTGAATTGATTTTTATATGCTGTCTCCAATTTTGGAGGCTTGATTTCTACCTCTGCCTAAAATGATGGCCTCATCTGGAGGTCAAAAGAGGGCATGAAGTGTGTGTATTGCTGGTATGTGTGCCCCAGAACCTGGTTGAAGGCAAGGGTGTGTATACATGAGAGTATGGGATGTAGGGATGTGAAGCCAGAGATTATGTCTACTGAGGCATTGGAAGGCTTCCCAATTAGAACTGTTCAAGTTCTACAAAATGATACTAACAAAAAAAATTAAGGAATGATACCTTTCCTAATTTGTCCAAAGGTGCTATATGGGCACCTTTTGTAATCATTGTTAGTGGTTGGCTAAGGTCATTTATGTATTCTCCAAAAATTGGATACATAAATGACCTTAGCCGGCCACTAGCAGCCCATATAGCACCTTTGGACATCACTTTTTGGAATGCATCACTTTCTTTATGTTGTTTTAAAGACAGAAATTCTTAATTTAAAGGAAGTCAAATTAATCTTTCCCTTTGTGGCTTGTGTTTTTTTCCGCTTATTTAAGAAATTATCCTTTACTGTGATGCCATACAGTTATTTTCCTATATTGTTTCTATAAGTTTTATTGCCTTGTTCGTTACATTTACATCTTTAATGTACCTGTAATTGAATGTAGCTTGCAGTTTTGTGTGAGATATAAGTGAATGGTCCCTTTTAATAAAAACATCAACCAAATATTGGAAATACAATTGAATTTATAAATCAATTTGGAATCTTTGGACTAGTCTTCCAATAAATGAACACAACGGTTATCTCTCTAATTATTTGTCTTCTTTAGTGACCAAAAATATTTTCAAATATTCTCCAAGAATTTATTATGCAAACTTTGTTAAATTTATTTCTTGATATTTTTTACTTTTTGATCGTAATTGATGTGTTTTTTAAAAATTACGTTTCCTAGCTGTAAGTTTCTGACATATAGAAATACAATTGACCTTTTATGTTTTTTTTTTAAATTTAGAAATCTGCTAATCTTTCCCATTAATTCTAAATAGTTATCTAGACACTCACATCATCTGTATGTAACAAAAACCAGTCCTTGTTCTTCTTTCTAATTCTTATGTATTTCATTTATTTTCTTACCTAGTGCACTGTTTATGATTGTCAGTATAATGTTGAATAGATGTGGTAGAAGAAGTCATCTTTTACCTGTTTCTTATTTTTACCACTAAAATTTTCCTGCATAGATTTACTATAAAGCTTTACTATACTATAGGTTACTATACTATACCATAAGGCTTACTATATAGGTATAGGTTTTGGGAGCTAGTATTTATCAAGCTAAGGAAGTGTTATTCTATTCTCAATTTTGCAAGTGTTTGCAAGCTTTTTAAATCATGAAATGAATGTTGGATTTTATCAAATGCTTTTTCTGCATCTACTAAGATGATCATATGAAATCTCTCTAATAGTATATTAATATGATTAATTACCTCAATTTGTATTTTTAGTATTAAACAACTTTGCATTTCTGGGATAAATCCAGCATAGTAATGGTATATTGTCTTTTTATATTGCTTGATTTATGTTTTTGGTATTTTGTTTTAGACTTTTACATTTATGTTCATGAGTGAGATTCGTCTTTACTTTCCTCTTTCATACTGATCAGGTTTAGGTACCAAGAATATCCTATTCTTACAGGGAGGAGAAAAGTGTTCTTTCTTTTTCTCATCACTATAAACACTCATGTATTTTTTTCTTATGCAGAGATGTTAAACTACTAATCTAATTTCTTAACTGATTTGGGGCTATTTGTTTTCTATTCCTTCTTAAGCAGGTCTAGTAGGCTAACAATTTGTTCATGTTACCTAAATTTTAAATTAATTAACATGTTATTTACAATATTCTTTATTTTTAAAATTCAGTTTATTAACTTACTTTTAAAATATGTAATGTAGTCAATTGCTGAATGTCAATTCCTATGATTATTTCCTTTTCATAAGGTTTCCAAGTTTTGTAATCATTGCTATTACTTCTTATTATCCTGTAGACTAGTGCTGATCAATATGTTGGCCACTAGGGACAAGTGCCAAAGTAGTTCATTAGTAATTTTCATATTGACTATATGTTGAAATAGATATACTGGGTTAAAAAATATACTATTAAACTTTAGAAAGCTTAAGATTATACACGAAATTTGCATTTGTGGCTCACATACTATTTCTATTTGACTACAGTGCTTTAGACATGTATAAGCAAAAAAAAATTTTTTTTTGACACAAGGTGTTGCCTAGGGTGGTGTGCAGTGGTGCAATCATGGCTCACTGCAGCCTTAAACTTCTAGGAACAAGTAATCTTCCTGCCTGAGCCTCCCAAGTAGCTGGGACTACAAGTGCACATCACCATGTCTAGTTAATTTTTTATTTGTTTTTTATGTTTTTGTAGAGACAACATTTCCTTTGTTGCCTAGGCTGGTCTGAAACCCCTGGGTTCCAGTGACCCTCATGCCTTGGCTTCCCAAAGTGCCCAGGTTACAGGTATAAGCCACTGTTCCCAGCCCCATTTCCTTTTTTATATTAAAATATACCTGGTAGATTGTTTCACATATATTTTTACAGCTGCATAAATATTTATTGTGTGAATGAACATGCAGGTTGTTTCTAATTTAGTGGTATTATAAAAATGCTGCCTTTTATGTAAGTTATAAAAATGAACTGCCTTTTATATAAGTTATATTTTATATGTGCAAGTGTATCCAAAGATAAATTCTTAAGAGGGAACTTCTTGGTCACAAGGTATTGGTAGATATTGACCCATTGTCTATCATGCGGATTTCGTAGACACTGGCAATGTGAGAGTGCCTGTTCCTCAGTACCTTCGCAATTTTCAGCATTTTATCTGAGAGAAAAAAACATGGTTTCTCATTGTACATCTATTATGAATCTCCCATGATGAAGCGAGGTTGTGCATATTTTTATATGTTTTACAAAATGTTTTTTCTTCCTCTTTTATTAACTCATAATTATTATACATATTTGTGGAGTACAGGTGATATTTTGATACATGCATACAATGTGTAATGATCAAATCTGAGTAATTGGGATATACATTACCTCAAACATCTTTGTTTGGAGATCATTCCAAATCTTCTAGGTATTTTGAAATATACAGTAAATTAATAATCATTGTTACCCTACTATTCTGTTGAACACTGTAATTTATTCCTTGTTTCTAACTATATTTTTGGACCCATTAAGCAATTTCTGTTTCTCTCCGCTTTCCATTACCTTTCTCAGTCTCTAGTAACCACCAATGTGCCTTCTACCTCCATGAGACAAACTCTTTTAGCTCCCACATGTAAGTGAGAACATGTGATAAATTTCTTTTTGTGCCTGACTTATTTCACTTAATATAATGTCCTCCAGTTCCATCCATGTTGCTGTGACAGGATTTCCTTTTTTATGGCTGAATAGTATTCCATTGTTCATTTTATATATATATACCATATTTTAAAAATCTGTTCATCTGTTGATGGGCACTCAGGTTGATTCCATATTTTGGCTATTGTGAATGCAACGAACATGGGAGCAGATATTTCTTTGATATTACTGATTTCCTTTCTTCTGGATACATACCAGCAGTGGGATTGTTGGATCATATGGTAGTTCTATGTTTAGTTTTTGAGGAAACTTCATACTGTTTTTCATAATGTCTGTAGTAATTTACATTTCCACCAACAGTGTATGAGAGTTCTCTTTTCTCTACATCCTCACCGGTATTTATCTTTTGTGTTTTTGATTATAGTCATTTTAACTGGGGTGAAATGATATCTCATTGTGGTTTTGATTTGCATTTTCCTGATTAGTGATGTTGAACATTTTTTTGTATATTTCTTGGCCAAGTTTATGTCTTCTTTTGAGAAATGTCTGTTCACATCATTTGCCCACTTTGTAATCAGATTATTTGTTTTCTTGCTGTTGAATTGAATTCCTCATATATCCTGGTTATTAATCCCTTGTTTGATGGAAAGTTTGCAAATATTTCCTCCCATTCTGTGGGTTGTCTCTTTATTCTGTTAATGGTTTCTTTTGCTGTTCAGCATCTTTTCAGCTTGATGTAATCCAATTTATCTCTATTTATTTTTGTTGCCTGTATTTTTTCAGATCTTTGCTAAATATCATGTGTTTGCTAAATATCATGTTCTGAAGGGTTTCTCCATGTCCTTTTTTATTGCATCTTTTCTTTGCACATATATTCTGTTGGATCATAGGTCTTTTTCTTAGTAATACTGAGAAATTCAATATATTACCAAAATTAACTTTGGTAGAGGCTGAAAACATATTTTCCAGGTTTAATTTTTATTTTTTATGTGTTTTATAATTTTTCTTGCTAACAAATATTTTGTTTTTCATGTAGTAGCATCTACCCATATTTTCTTTGATAGATTCTGGATTTTGAATCTTAGTTAAAATGCCCTCTTTCACTCTCACTTTATAAAATTTTTTTTCCCATGTTTTGCTGTTTTAAAAAATTATAGAACCTTAATCCATTCAAAATTTATCCTTAGTGTATGATATGAGGTATGAATCTAACTTAATTGTATCCAGATGACCACTCAACACAATTAATTATGTAATTCGTCTTTTCGTCTTAAGTTTGAGATGTCATTTTAATCTTTTTCTAAGTTCCAAAATGCACAGGAGATCTGGATTTCCTTATCTGTTCTTTTGATCTGTCTATTCATAGTTGAGGCCACATAGTTATTAAAATATTATGACTAGTTCTCTCTCATTATTTTAATTTTTTCAGTTTGAATTTTTATTTTTTAATATAAAGTTTATAATCAGCTTGTCTATTAATAAAACTGTTGGTATTTTTGAATGATCTTATGAAATTATGAAAATGAGAGCATTGGTCTATTGAATCTTTGTATCAATAATTTAAATGTTTTTCCATTTTTTCAAGTTTTTGTTTGTATTTTTTGGTTTGGTTCATTTGTGTCATATACTTTCCTTAAATTCATTCATAGGTGTTATATTTATTTTCTTTTATATAGTTTTTGTCTCTTCTGAATCTATATTTATTTTTCTTCCTCATTTCCTATTACTATTTGTTTGTACCATTCCCCCCTCATTTGATTAATCTTCCCAGAGTGTTGTCTATCTTATTTTCCCAGATAACTTTATTGATCTTCTCTATTGCATGCTTGCTTTCCATTTTGTTATTTTTGCACTTATCTTTATTGGTTGCTTCCTTCTGCATTCTTTGGTTTGATATATATACATTTTTTTTAGATGGAGTTTCATTCTGTAGCCCAACTGGAGTGCAGTGGCACAATCTCGGCTCACTGTAAACTCCGCCTCCTGGGTTCACGCCATTCTCCTGCCTCAGCCTCCTGAGTAGCTGGGACCACAGGCGCCTGCCACCATGCCCGGCTAATTTTTTGTATTTTTAGTAGAGACGGGGTTTCACCGTTTTAGCCAAGATGGTCTCGATCTCCTGACTTCGTGATCCACCCGCCTCGGCCTCCCAAAGTGCTGGGATTACAGGCGTGAGCCACTGCACCCAGCCTGATTTGGTTTTTCTTTTTCTAGTCTAACAGATATTCTTAGCTTATTAATTTTTAGTTTTTTCTATAAACACTCATGGCTATAGATAGACCTTAAAGTACCACTTTGGCATTATTGCATAGGTTCATGATAATTTAGTTTAAATACTTTACATTTATTTATTTGATGTATTCACCACTTATAAGGTGTTTCATAATTTCAAAGCTTGTTTTTATTTTCAACTTTTTCTAATTATCTTTTGATTATTGATTTCTTACTTATTTGCATTGTGGTCAGAAAATTTGATTTGTATACTAATTTCCTGAAATATATAAAGATTTAGTTTATGGCCCAGCCTGTGAAGAGCTTTCATAAATATAATATTTTGTGCTTAATCTGTACATTTTCTAGTTTTGGAGTAAAACCATATGGTCATTAGATAAAACATACCAATTATTTCATTCAGATATTTTGTTTTCTTTTTACTTTAGCTCCTTGATCTATTAGTTACTTAAAAAGTTGTATTAAAATATTCCAATGTGATGATGATTTTATCTGTTTCTCCCTAAAATTTTGATCATTTTTACTTTATTATTTTGAGGTTATTTTAGTAGGTGCATATACGTTCAGGATCATATCTTCTTACAAAATAAAACTTTTCTCCTCTTTTTGATTTTTGATCTCTTTATCTTCTTTATTTCTGGTAATATTTTCTGATTTTCACACTATTTTATTGTTGCTAAAATAGCCTTACCAGTTTTCTTTTGATAAACAATTATTTTAGCAACGGTGTATTTTTAACCCTTATGTATCTTCATGTTTTAGATATTTGTCTTGAAAATGACATATGGCTGGATTTTCAATAACAGTATTAGTGTATTTGTTCATTAGCTATGGTATTTAGTCAATTGTTTTGAATTAATATTATTTGACTTTATTTTTACAATTTTTTGCTTTCTATTTGATCTTTCTCTATATTCCCATTTATCTTATTTTGCCTTATTTTCCTTTTCTTTTCTTTCTTTCTTTTTTCTTTCTTTTTTTAAGATGGAGTCTTCCTCTGTCACCCAGGCTGGAATGCAGTGACGCAAACTTGGCTCACTACAACCTTTGCCTCTCCAGTTCAAGTGATTCTCCTGCCTCAGCCTCCCAAGTAGCTGGTATTACAGGCGACTGTCACCACACCTGGCTAAGTTTTGTACTTTTGGTAGAGACAGGGGCTCACCATGTTGGCCAGGCTGGTCTCGAACTCCTGACCTCAAGTGATCTGCCCACCTTGGTCTCCCAAAGAGCTGGGATTTTAGGCATGAGCCACTACACCTGGCCTGTTTTTCTTCTCACTCAAAATTTTCCCTTTAGTAACATTCTAAGTTATTCACTCTATCTTTATGATTTGTGGATGAATTTGGAGATTCCTCTAGAAATTTTAGATACATTAAAAAAAATCAAACTATAAAGCTAATACTGGACCCTTTAACAGTTATCACCCCTTTTCTGACATATACTAATGTTATTATATGTTTTAATGCTATCATTTGAAAAATCTATTTAAAAATGTTCTGTAGTTAATGTCAGTTTAAATATATTCACAAATGCATCACTTACTTTTTTTCCATCCCTTTGTGCATCTCGCAGCACTGTCTGGGCCCCACTCCATCTACTCAAAGTATATCTTTTATAATTTCTATTAGCAACGATTTGTTCCTTGAAAAGTTCTTTTCAGGGATAACTTTTATCGTTTGTTTGTCTATTGTACCCTAAGTTTTGAAATACGCTTTTGCTGAGTGGAGATTTCTAGGCTTATAATCTTTTTGTCATAGCACACTGAAATTATTTGTGTTAGTTTTCTCTCTCCGTGTAACAAATTACCACAAATAGAGAAGTTTAAACAGCTGCCATTTACTAGGTAAAGGTTCTACAGGCCGAAAGTCTGGCATGGTATAGTTGGTTTCTTTGATAATGGTATATAAAGGCTAAAATCAGAGTATTGACTAGTTTGAGTTTTATTCTGCATGCTCTGGAAAAGAATCTGCTTTCAAGCTCATTCTTGTGGACAAAATTCAGTTCCTTGAGGTTCTATCTGTTTCCTTGCAAGCTGTCAGTTAGGGGCTGCTCTCAGTGCTCAGAGGCTGCCCACATTGCTTGCTGTGTAATGTCCCTCACCTTTAAACCAGCTTCTGCATGTCAAATCTCACGATTCACGTCTCTGACTTCCTCTGTCTCTGACTTCTAGACCCAGATTTAAAGAGTCTATATGATTAGGTCAGGCATACCTAGTCTTCCTATTTTAAGGCTATTTTGGGGTCTTAGTTACATCTGCAAAATCTCCTCACAGCAATGTTGGATTGACTACACACCTAGAATTCTACCTGTCACATCATTCAAAAGACTTAGAGCTTTCATTTCCTGTAAATAAGCCAACTTTCAGTCCAATTCTTGTTCCTTCCATTTTTCTTTATTCTGTGACTATTGTTAAGAACTTGTTTTTGCTTTGGCATTCTTTTCCTCTAGATAGAAGTTTCCTTTTATATGTACTGTTTGGAATTTGTTGCTTTTCCAGGGTCTGTAACTCAGTGTATTTTTAGCTTTGGGAAATGCTTTGCCATTATCTTGTCAAATATTACCTCTCTCTCATTCTCTTTCCTATCTCTTTCTGAATGTCTGTGTATACGTTTTTAAACCCTGCTCTCTTTATGCTCCCCATCTCTTAACCTCTCTTTTGTATTCTCCATCTCAAATCACAGAAGAAAGCCTGAAAATCAAAGTTCGAATTCACTGAATTTTGTAAATTCTTGCTTTTGCCTGGTGTTCATTTCTAATTATTTGTTACTTTCTTTCTATCCATCATTGCATTTAGCAGGTTTTAAAAATTTATTTTATTCAGAAAATTTTTGTTGTTTCTATTGGTAGGATTAATTAAAAAAGTAAGCTATTTTACTGTCAGAAATAAAATTTCTTGAAAGGGAGAGAGAGAGACAGAAAGAGAGTGTGTGAGAAAAAGTGTTTACTGGTTAAAAAAACTGAGAGAATGGAAAAATTTATTAAGTGTTTACTGTGTTTTAAGCACTAGAGATACAATGATTCCTAAGCAAAATATATATGGTTCTTATCCTTACATGTTCACTAACATAAACGTCAATCCAGTGAGAAAACCAGACCAATCAAATAATAAAACAAATAGCCTTCCATTTCCTTTCCCCACTTCCATTGATTAATCAAATGAAGCTTCCCTTACTTTTGTGTTATATTTACTTTTTATTCTCTTGTCATATACATAGTTCTATACATTTTCAGAACTTGGGACAGATAAAATACAAAGTTCCGCCTACCATGTGTCATCTGCCCTACTTTCTTTTCTAAAAGAGGCCAAAATGAACCTCGGGAGGACTTTGAAAAGTAAAAGAAATCCAGGAAATAGCTGGCCTTTTGGCTGTGGGAGACTGCATCAAGGAAATTGAGGTCCTTTTCATCCTAAGAGCTGTGTTCATGGGCTGATTGCAGGGCTCATGCACTGCACCTTGGTACTGGTCATTCATTCATAATGGCTCTAATATTTGGAGTGTCTGCTCTGATTGGTAGGTACTTGTGGTGTCCTCGCTGTTCAGAATTTTAAGTATTATTCATGACTGATTGTGTGAGCCAGAAATCCTTTTTAGTGCTGCTTTACACCACACCTGCTACCTACCCCCAAAGCCTATATTAGTAAAAGAGAATTGCTATGGTTTGGATGTGGTTTGTGCCCATCAAAACTCCCATCAAAATTTAATGCCCAATGTGGCAGTGTTGGGAAGTGCCTAGAGGGTGGGGTTTGGGTCATGGGGATGGATTCCTCATGAATAGATTAACGCTACTTCTAGGGGGTGAGTGAGTTATTGCTCTCTTGGGAATAGAGTAGTTTCCCAAGAGAGTAGGTTGTTATCAAGGAAGGATACATGTCTGGCCCTTTGCATTCTCCTGTGACTTTTTGCCATGATATGAGACAGCAGGAAAGCCCTCACCAGAAGCCAGCATCATGCCCTTGAAACTCCCCAGACTGCAGAATGATGAGCCAAATAAACCTCTTTTCTTTCTAAATTAGTCAGCCTCAGGTATTCTGTCATAACAACACTAAATGAACTAAGACAAAAAAGTACCTACTTTCATCTGTCTGAGAGTGGAGCCTGTAGCATATGTCAGAATTCGAGTTGATCCTAGCAACTTTCCTCCCCTTTGGTAAAGAACAGGATTAAACAGGTTATACCCCACAGTCATTTATCTTGCTGCAGGAAACAGGGCAGAAAGTTTTATTTATGGATGTGTGCATATGTAAAGCCAGCTTACTTTTGGGTTTCCGGATCTTACTTAGCCTTCGTGTCAGCTTAGTCCTCCCTGTTTCAATTCTCTTCCTGAGATTGACCCCTGTTTTCTGGGACACACATTTGCAAACCCTTCTGCTTCACTGCTCTTCTGGTCTGGTTCCTCATGGTGACAACCCCTTAACCATCACTTTCTGCATCTCAGAGAGCCAAACTAAACGTTTTTAGGGCCCTCTGCTCTCGGTTTTTGGACTCTCTCTTTTGAACCAAACTGTTTGCCTTGCTCTCCAACTTTGTTTTAAGCTGCATGCTTTTATTCTGGCCTTTCGTTTTCACTTTGTTTCAGATTTAACTGCTGTATTTATTTCTCTCCTTGTTTATATACCAAATATTGAAGTGGAAAGATCATGCTAAGTTAAGAATGTGTCTAGTTAAGAGTTCAAGTGGACAGAATATGTTTTATGAGGAAATTTACCTTTTAGCTTCTAGTCCAATGGACATACAACATTAAAGGAAAGACTCATTTATCTAACCTTTGGGAAGCTTCTAATTATTTAATGGGTGTTATAAACAAGGGGAATATTTTTAAAAATCCTTTTCTGGAAGGCAAAGCCCTGACAAAGTCAAGTTTGCGGGCTTTACATTTATATTTGCTTAATTTTTAAAATTGTTATCAAGCATAATTAAGTTGCTTGGATAATAAAAAAATCAAATTTGGGCATTGCAGATAAAAGTTTTTCAAAATTATATATTTAACAATGTTCTTGTCTCATAGCTGGGTATGTACCTGCATTTCTATGATATTTCATTATTAAGTAATTCACGAATACTTTACCACCACCACCCCCCTTTTTTGAGATATTGAAGGTCCATTTGTAGAAGGAAAATCAATTTTAGAAGATTTAAAGAACAGTGTATGGAAAACACTTATGATATGTCCATTTGGGTAGTGAGGAGGGAGCTGTAATGCATGGATATTATACAATATTTTAGAAAATGATAGAACTTCAGAGTTGTACCTTCTAATAAAATCTTCTCATATAACTCCATACCTAAACCAGAATTTTCTATCTCCTGCATCTTGGTTGTGTAGCTACTGACCAATACTCGCTAAACTTGTACTTTTATAGTGCAGTGAATTTTTAGACTGCTCTCTCTTATATTAAGCAGAATCCACCTCTTTGTAACTAATCTTCTAATTAATTAACTTTCTTATTTCTATTATAAAATTTACTGCATACAAACTGTGTATTAGGTTGTATGTTTAGATGTATGGGTACAAAAATGAATAAAACATAGCCCTTATTCTGGAAAGTCTCACAGTCTAGGTGGGAAGATAGATGTGTAAACAAATAATTACGGTAGAGAAAGAAGTGCTAATAGAGGTACTCACAATAGCATTATGTGAGTAGAGTTCTTTGAGCTATTCATCATATAATGTAGATTCCAGGCCCTTTATCATCATAATAAAAGATTCTTCAAGTAAAGGTTGAAGAGATCTTACAAATTGCCTACTTATGTGAGGTGACTGTTCTGAGGCGTTCAGTTATAGTAAGTGTGACAATAATTAGGACTCCTCTACAAGGTGGTTTTAGATAGAAATAAGTAGTGCAAGTTCAATCAATTCTGGATTGTCCATGCACAGACAAGAATATGTATTTGAATGTATAAATGTAATTTATAAACAGTAATGCAATTCACTGGCTCTCAGAAATAAGTTAGTAATGATGTTTGTCTATTCAATAGAAGAAATTTCCAAATTCTAAACTCTATTAATATTAATTAATGCATTACTCATGCTCTGTGTTTTAGGATTTTAAAAATGTTTCCAGTTTACATTCCTTTTAATTCTAGTTATTTCTTTTCATGCTTTGATGTATGATTTCTAGTTCAGAAGTTTACAGGGATTTATATTGTCTGCTTTATTAAATAGATTGGAATAATAGTACACATTCCATTATTTCTTTCATTTTAAGTAGGTGGCGGTGACAATATTTGGGACCTGAATTCAGTGTGGCTTTTAGAATTTTACTTGATTTAAGGTTTGGAGTGCTTTATCTTATGAACAAAAGAAGCAAAGAACGGGGTTCCAAATTGTGCAGATGATTCTCTTTTCACAGAGACTTTGCTTTGTATAATGTTCTTAACATGAGCTTTTTTGAAAGTACTTGTAATTTTATGTGAAATCTTGTGTTTATGTGCATAGGATGTGCATTTTTCTTGGAAGAACCCTCCAGAGGATTGATTAAACACTGAAGAGAGGCTGGATTCCTGTAAAAGTTTGTTGATCCCTGCAGTATATCCTTCATGTCAGAAATTCATGCAGCTATACCAAATGGCAAGGCTCCCAAAGCCACGAGCATGCTTTATGCTTTATATACTTCATTATGCAATTATATACTTCATTTATGTCATTCTTGACATAAATAGTAGTATATGTTATTTTTAAAATGGATTAGTAAAGATCATATTATTAGTTGATGACTTTATAGTTTCAAAACACTTTCAAATATCATCTAATCCTTAAAACTTATGAAAAAAATATTATCCCCATTTTAGAGAAGAACGAACTGAGGTTCAAATATATACAGCTCATAACTCATAGAGCATAAACACAAGTCAGCTCTTCAGAGCTAAATATTCTTTTCCACATCAAATAGTTATGATAAAAATTTTACTTTGATTAATTTATGTTTCTTATTTAAAGAAAGGGTGCTGGACTTGTTCTATAATAAGGGAAGCATCAGCACAATAAACTATGAAATGAAGGAAGCCATGCAACCTCTTGAGGCCTTGGTGTTCTCACATGTAAAATGAGATAATAAACCTAACCCACACTCAGGTACCTTCCAGCTCCCACACTCCATGTGTCTCTGTCAAAGTTTGGCCCAAAACTTCTTCTCAGGAGAGCAGATCCATTTATTACCTCTGCATGCTACATGAGTTGGCCTGTTCCCCATCCACCACAGTTACGCCCAAGGCTGCAAGCTGTGTGTTTATGATCTTTAAAGGGTTTCTTCCTGTTTTAGGGAACCCACCTTGGTTAATCTTACAGAAACAGTTTGCAGTAGCTGACTTTCGTTTGTTTTCTCTTCACTCACGTCTTGCCTACAGAATTATGTTAACCATGGCTTCAGTGCCATGAGGCCGTTTATGTTTTAAGATGTTGCTGTGGTTTTCTTGCATTATCATGTGCTGTAGAGTATGTAAATCAAGTTTGTCCAACCCTCAGCCTGTGGGCCACGTGCAGCTCAGGGAGGCTTTGAATGCAGCCCAACACAAATTCGTAAACTGTCTTAAAACATTATAAGTTTTTTTTGCAATTTTTTTTTATTCATCAGCTATAGTTAGTGTGTTTTATGTGTGGCCCAAGACAATTCTTCATCTTCCAATGTGACCCACGGAAGCCAAAAGATTGGACACTCATGATGTAAATCAATGTGAGGAGTGTGGTGCTTGGGGAACTTAAGCTTCAGAACAAAAAATAGTGTGTAACAAACAATATCAGGAATTAACTTGATTAAAGTTCCAGGCCTTTAGAAGGCTTGAGTCTGAGTGCTATTATTCCTAGATCTGTTTCAGAAGTTGCATATCTTGGTGAAAGGATGATTGAACTGGGGATCTGCAGACTTGGTTTTCAGTATAGGCTTGTCACTGGACAAGTCACTCAGTATAGTCTTATCTTTGTCACTTATTAACAGAAAGTTGAATTAGGTAATCTCCAAGAGCCATGCCAGTCAGAAATCATCTGCCTTTTGAACAGTTTTATTAATAATCCTTAATATACTATTTTCTTCTTACTCTCCTTATATATTGTAGGATGACTTAGCTTTCTAATGTTGTCATTTTAACACTTTAATAAGATCTGGACTTTTCTCTGATAAATACATAGTTTCAAATCTGCAATAGGCATTCTCCTCCACTTTGCCCAAACCTAACCTTCCAAAGTTTTTCCCTGGAATTGTTTGACTTTTTAATCCTTCTATTCCTTTTATTTTAAATTAGTTGCATAAATGGAAATTAAAGCCACAATTAAAGCCCGAAATACAGTAGGTCAATATCAGCCCTCTTGAACAAAGGAGGACTGTGTAGGCAGGCTGGTAGTTCTCAAGCTCAGGATTAAGTGGTTTCTTCATGGAGATCCCTTCATAGATTATGCTCAGCACTCTGCACCACCTGGTGCAATATCCACTCCAGAGCTGAAATCACCGGCTGGATTTTTATAATGATGGGATAACTTGCTATTGAAATACGATTTTGCTCTCCTATTCGCAGTCTGCCACCTGATAAAAGCTAGATTATGAGTCAGAATAATAAACACGAAGGTGTTGTGGTAGGCCAAAATGCTTCCCATTGTCTGCTGTTACGTCTATCTCTTTAGGCATATTCTCCGAGGACAAGAAAATTTGAATGTTTACCTGTACACTAACAGTTTCTGGAAATGGCGGCGCCTATCCATTTTCTTTTTAAATAAAGGCTTTCTATAAATGGCTCACATACCAGTTATTTGGCTTCAAATGGCCTCCTCATGAAAATGCCTGCTTTAATGTCAAGGCAGGGAATAATGAAGCCTTTGCTGGAGTCCCAGTGTCTAGCAGATATACTATAAATTTAATTTCATGGCAAAGTGAAGTCTATTACACAAAATCAGAAAGAACTACCCTCTCAGCAAGGCCATCTCTCTTTTTTCATTGAGTCCTTTTTGTGTGGCTTTTCCCAGCTTTGTCTGCACCTGCCAATAAAAAAGGGGCTCTTTGTTTGAGGACAATACTAACAAATTAACCAGCAAACATATTTCCAGTGGTGGGTTGGGGCAGAGGTTCAAGAGAGGGTCATGGCTACTACCTGTTTTATTATACCTGCAACCGAGGAGCTCGGTCTTGTTAACAGTTTTGATTCTGCTAAATTTGAATAGTCTTGGTTCTCTCGCTGTCTTAATATATTTGTCAGTGAAGCTGGGACATTTTTGTACATTTTGCTGCTGTAAAGGCATAAGCCAAGAAAGGAGGAAGATGAGGTGGATATGAGAACCATGGTGCCTTGAGGGAATCCCAAAGGTTCTCAGAGACAAGTAAAAAAATCTTCCAAGTCATACAGAAAGTATTTCTTAATTGGTGTTTACTGGTTTGTTGCCATGTGATATAACACATTAATTAAAGACCTACTTGATACTTTGAAAAAAACAGCTGATGACTTTGTAAGTGTTTGATTTAGCCAGGAATCATTATTTTCATACAGTCAACATAAAATTTTCTTGGGCATTTAGAGAAGAATTACGTTGACATATACTATGAAAGGGATGAGCTGGAACTGTCATTATTAAAACCTCTGTAACTGAGGTTTTTGAAAGATTTCCTCCAGCTTTCTTTCGAACATTACCATGGAATACAAGCACTAAGCTTTTCTGGTATATGCAGGAGTGAACTAGACAGTATATTAAATATGAAAATAAAGCAACACCTCCATCACCACACTTTTCCTGTAATTAGCTGAATGATTAGGAGTTTCACTAGGTGTTCCTTCATTGATGTCTGGTGGTTCAGTTTTAACCCAGATCCATTTCTTATGAATTTCTTTTTATGGAATCAATTCTCTATCAGTACCTATGAGGCTGCTGGTGCTTTTCTGTGTTTTGTGACATACAGAAATAATAAATATGGCTCCTATCCTTAAGGAACTAATTAAGCATTCAGCAGACCTCCATTAATATTTTTTAAAGCAGTATAAGTAATAATCATAATTGCAAAAAGCAATATTTATTGAATGTTTGTCAAGTGTCAGGCACACACTAGGGGATGTGCTTTTCCTTAGGTGTCACATGTAACTCTTATAGCTATATTTATGGAAGACTTAATGATGTCCATTTTATGAATACACATCTAGTGCTTGGAATGGTTATGTAACATGCCCTATATTGTATAATTAATATTGGTTCCCAGGTCTTTCTGACTCTAATGTCCATGCAATTAATTACTACTCTCTTCTACTTCCCCAACACTATTTGAAATGTAATCAATGTATTTATTGTCAAAAATATATTAGCATGGCTAAGTTTCACATCTACAACTAGAATGTAGTGTTAAAAATATTGATTGGTACCATTTGCCAAACTATTGTGTGGGGAAAGAACCTGGATGACTGAAAGTGTTAGATACTCCTTTATGAAATAGTTTACTCACTGTTGGAGCCCAATTCATCTATGATTTGCCATCACCTTATTTACAAATGTAATGAGAGGTTTGGGAGGCCATTGTCCTGGGTAAAATGTGTCTCTGTGTGTGTGTGTATGTGTATGTTTGGGGAGCAAACATTATGGGCGTCCACTTATCTAAAATCTGTTCTTAAAAACTTTCTCATAGAGCAGAGGTGTATCCATGCACGTTGTATTCTACTAACAATGGTATGAGAGAGAACTGCTGACACAGGTGGAAACTGCCTTTAATTGTAGAACTTTGGAGCTAAGGGGGACTTTGATAATCATCTAAATAAATTCCATCAGCCATGTTTTGGGGATGTTAATAGGTGTTTCCTGGAAAATTGGGGAAAATTATGTGATAAATAAAGTTCGTTCATTTGTTTTTAACTTCAGGGCTTCTCAGTTTCTTTAATGTCACTATGGAATAGAAACTTTATGACAGATTATAATAAGTAACATTTCCTAAACTTACATGGCCGTGAAGCCAGCTTTCTTCGGGAGCATCTTTAGGAATTAGTGCTCCAAGAAACACTTTGGGGAACCTTAATCTATTCCAATAGTTATATCCTAACAGACACCATGGTAAAATTATTTATCACACCTGCTATTACTTAGTTTTATATCTATAAATACTTTAAACACATACAATCTTTGATCTAAAATAGGTATAAATCATTGTTTATCCTGAAATAAAAATGAATATATTAAATGAATGATTAGATAAAAAAGTGCTTACATATTAGAATTTGACAGTTGGAAATTTGGCTTTAGTGCATAGTTCAATTATTAGCGAGGCTACTCTTGGCTGGTCATTTAACAAAATATCTGAATTTAAAGGGACTTAAACCGTAAGGATGCGTTATTCTCCACATATTAAGAAGTGGGCTGTAAGGTGGCTTAGTTGCTACATGAAGTCAGTGAGGACTGAGGCTCTGTCCATGGTTCAGGTTTGTTATCCTCAATGTGACAGTGATGTTGCCATTCATGGTGGCCCAGGTGGCTGCAGCAGCGTCCAGACTGGTATCCTTAAATGCATAGTCATGTCCAAAAGTATGGAGTTAAGCCTCTCTCAGAGCTCTGTACTCCAGCCTCCAGCCCCCTTACCTAGGGAACTTCCCTGAAGGTCCATTGGGCCAAAGTGAGTCACATACCCAGACCCTAGACCCAGGATGCTGAGAAAGTGACTATCTTGCCTTTCAGCCTCTATCCTGGGTACCAGCTCTGCCAGGAAGGAGAATGGTTGTGTTCTTCATGTGTTTTCAGTATTTATATTTAACTACTATTTTGCTATGGCAATGTGCTAGCTTGCTATTGCCCAAAATGTCTTTGTTAGTAATTTAAAATGAGATTAAATGCTGAAATACTGTAGAGTGACTGTAAATATGGACTTATTGCAGAAAATGACAGTATTATAAAAGAAAAGATTCTCTGGATATGCTTGACTCCTTTAATTATGGTTAGAGGTGTTTTTTTTAATCCACTTGGTTTTAAATCAAAGGTTTCCCAACATGACCATAAACCTTAATTTCAAAGAAAGCTATTGTTTATAGAAAAGAAGTAGGAATCTGTCAAGTACTGGCTTTTAAATGCTCTTTCTTACCTTGCCCAATTCCAGTTTGTGTTCCTCATGTCTTTCGTGTTTTACATTCCTAGTCAGGCTCTTGGATTCTATTTTACTCATGATATTCCAGAAGGCTATTGCCTTCTTCCATTTTTCCCAATCATGAGAGATAAGTGGAGACAGGGAGCACTGATGATAGGTTCCAACACAGATATAACTGGTTTTGCTGTTGTCGTTTGATTGCTTGTTTTTCTTTAGCTCAGCTTGGAAAATGACATAGATAATTTATAGATGTAAAATTTCGACACTGCAGGATAGAAGACAGCTCCCTGGTTTCCCCTGTTCTCAACTTCATATACTCTTTTTCAGCTACTTGGCAGTTGAGCCAGAATAGAAAAGGCAGTGTAGCAAGAAGAGCAGTTAAGTATAATCTGAATATGATCAGGGTAGTTTGTGAATCTGATAAGAAGTACACACCATGAGTGGGGCATGTGTGAAACTGCCATAGACTGAGTGCCAGGGGAACCTAAGCTATTTGAGGTGTCATTTGAAAGAGTGTTGATGATCCCTGAAGGCCTGTGATTCATTTTCAAGTATCTTAATGAGGAGATTTGGAAAAGGAGAGGAAGCACATTTGACAGCAAGTGTATGTAGAATAATGTGATACTTTAATGTATGAATGAAATGAAACTTTATTATAAAAAACATTTTTTTTCAGGCAACATGTATTGAGTGTATACTTGTGCCAGGCACTGGGGTGCTTAAATTTGAAATAAGTCATAATCTCTACCCTCTGGATACACGTGGTCTAGTGAAGGATCCAAGTTTGTAAGCATAAAAATTATAATAGCAAATGGCAAAAGTTATTCATTGAACTACAAGTTATTGAATACCTTCTATGTGTCAGGGTTAGAACTGAATATTGGCCATTAGATGTAGCATCAGGGAGATTACGGTGACCATGATAATAAGAACTATTTCAGTGGAATGGTAGACAAGTACATGACAGTCATTTGTTCAAGAGAAACTAGAAGGTGGTGATAGAATTGGTGATTATAAATGACATTTTTAGGACATTTATTGTAAAAAGGAGCAGATACATGGTGTGGCAGCTGGAAGATCGAGGGTGAGGTTTTTGTTATTTGCTTTTAAAAGACTGGGAATATTCATCATCTAATATCCGGAGTCTAGATAAAATAGTATAGGAAGATTCAAGAGTCATTTGGAAGATAGATTTCAGTAAGAATGACCTCTATATGTGGAAAGGAATGAAAAAGGAATTGAAAAATGTGTTCATATTTCTAGTTTGGGGAACATATAAATAGTATCAATTTAAAACTTTTTAATTTGAGAGAAGAATTTTTCTGACTTGTCCTGAATTTTAACTTATGACAGAAATCTCTGATGATGAGATTTGATGGATGTTAAAGATGGTAATATTAACAGGTATTATGGTGGTAGTAACGTAGTTAACATTTATTAATTTCAATGTAGCTTCAATCCACTGTTCAACAATAGAGTATGTACTATTCTTAACCCTATTTTAGTGATGAGGAGACTAAAGCCCAGGAAGAAAAAGCAGCTTACCAAAGGTATCGGAGTTTGTTAATGTTAGATCCAAGTATACTAATAAGAAAGTCCAGTTTATTCAAGAAATCCTATTGACTCCAGTAAAGATTTGAAGTAGATAGATTTTTACTGAATGCAGAACCAAGCCTGGAACTTGGGTTTTAACATTCACGTCAGTTTTCTCCTATCATTTTTACATCTTCATCAGACAAATGGTAATTGCTTAATCAACTGCAACTGGTGTTATCGAAATCCATTCTTTTTCTGGTCCTAGTTTTCTTGTTTCATTTCAGCTCTTACCAGGCCTTAACTAGAGATTCATGGAATACCTTCAAGTCAGTTCAGTCTCTCCCCTGCTAGTGAGGTTATCTATGTTTCTAACAAGAACAGAAAGATAAGGTATTAATTTGAGCCTGCATTCTAAAGTATACTTGAACATGCTCACACACACACTGACACACACACACTACTTGAATCCATTATGAAACACTACCAAAAATATCTTCCAGGGTACTTAGACTCCTAATTCTTTCCGACTTCTCTGAGCGTTTAGGTTTCCCAGAGTCCCGTGTTTCATTTGCCCCCAATTCTCTCACATAATAACCTCATTCCAGAAGGAGGTAAACCCAGGTACCTTGTGGACATTTTTACTACATATTTCCCACCTTGCGTGTACCCCTTGGCTCTATTGCTGTCTTCAGTACTGCACACATAATTCGACAGGCAGATGGCAGAGTTGGATAATGAGGTGACTCTTATACTTTTCAAGTATGTTTTACCTGTGGATTCCTTTCTTTAACTGGGCCTTTTAACATTATGGATATGAGCACAAATAGCTTGTGTAAGAACTGACAGTAATGGTTAATGCCATGGCTATGGGTTTTAATTTTAACTCTACCACTATAGAGTTATGTGCATGGAGTACATATGTCTATGTGACCCTGCCCAAGTTATTTAACATTTCATGAGGAGTGGCATATGCTTGTACTATTATTTTCTTAAGCCTGCTGAAATCTTTTGATTTAAAGTTTAAGGATAATATAGTATAATCAATTTGTTATTTTCCCTAATTATTTTTAAGGAGTTAATAATATATAAATATATTATAAACAGATGTGAATATTTCTACTCCTGTTCAGCTGTCATTAAGTGATAAGTCATCTGGAATGACATCCTCACTGGCAGGATTTTTTGAAGGAGGGTAACAGATCTCACTACAATTCTAAGAGTATTAGTCTCTTCTCCTGCATGCATTTTGTGTTTTGTTAAGATTTAACTCTTGGAACTAATTATATTCTTAATGGACATGTGTTTTCCAACTGCATATAAATATTGGTAAAGAAAAAAATGGAAGAAAAGAAGAGAGCCAAGCAGGCAGACACGTTTCATATATCAGATCTATCATTCAATTTTGAGGGAATGCAATTATATGGAAGGCAAATGAGAAGGAAAGTGTCAGGAGATGCTAAAACGTGACATTCACATATATGTATACTCATACACAGACTTAATTGTCTCATATATATGAACGAAAATCCCACCCCTTCAACCTCATCCTTTAAGATACATTTTTCTTTTTGCAATTCTGTCTTCTACCAAGATTTATCTCGATGTTCATTTTGACAAGGTTCTATTGGTATAAAAAAGTTGAGCCTTTGGGGACGGGAGAAAAGGAGAAGGGGACAGAGCATGATTGGCTTCGTGTGTTACATACCTCTAAGGATATCTAGGTCCACAGAAAATAATTACCTTTACTTCGGCTGATCCAGTAGTAAAGAGGCCACATGCCAAAACATCCCATCTTCTTAGAGGCCACAGTGACATAAAACAGTGGTCATGGAGCTGTTTTGGTTTTAATTTTGATCCTTCGTAGCATTGAGCACTGTTCATTATGCTTCCTTTTGATGTTTCTTCCCCTCAGTCATTTCTAGACCACTCCCTCTCTGAGGGCCTCTTCTTCCACTTAACTGTGAATTACCAATTTCTCCCAAAGGGCTGTGTTCCACGACCCTCTGACCATTTCATTTATTCTGTTCATTTCATTCACTCTGTTGCCCAGGTTGGAGTGCCCAGCCTGGAGTGCAGCGGTGCAGTTATAGCTCACTCTAGCCTTGAACTCCTGGGCTCAAGAGATCTTCCCACCTCAGCCTCCCAACTAGCTAGGACCAGAAGTGCATGTCACCATGTTGGCTAATTTCTTTCAGTTTTTGTAGAGACTGGGGTCTTGCTATGTTGCTCAGGCTGGTCTCAAACTCTTGGCCTCAAATGATCCTCCAGTCTTGACCTCCCAAAGCGCTAGGATTACAGGTGTAAGCCACTGCACCTGGCCTCCTTTTCATTCTTTATGCTCTCTCTGAGCGACCTTTTCCAGCCTCTAGAAAGGTGGACTACCTATATAGTCTGCATCATTCTGTTATGCTGAGTTCTATTTATCTAGTATCCAAATATTAAAATTTATTATTCTGCTCCAGAAACCCACTCTTCCTATATACTTATTTTTTCAGTGAATGTCCTCCAGCAAACACCCATTCACTCAAGCCTGAAAGATAGAAGTCATCTTTGACTCTTCCCTCTTCCTCATACATAAGAAGTCATGACATTTTTCAGATCGACCTTCTCAATATCTGCCTTTTTCTCTTCCATACCCACTGTCGCTGTCTTAGTTTCAGTTCTGTAGTTTATTTCTTACCTAGGTCATGCCAACATCATCCTCTGATCTCTTCATATTAATACAGAAGTGACCTTCTAATATGCAAAACATGACCGTATTACTCTGCTTAAATCCTTTATTTATTTCTTTGAACATTCAGAAAAGAAATTAAGACTTCTGGCTTAGCATACTAGCTAGTGAATGATCTGTCTCCTGTCCACAGTTCTGATCATATTTCCCTTCACTCACCCGTACCCTCTCTTTGTTCTAACCAACCTATTTAGGGGCTGTTCTCTGAATGTATCATGCCACATTGTCTCTGCTAGAAATGCTGACCCTGCATTTTTCTCTCCCTTATTCCAGGTCATTTTTTAAATCTCAGCTTGTGTTATATCCTCCTGAAAGCTCATAATGGGCAAGAGTTTTTCGAGATTAGACAGTAAATCTAGTGAGAAAAGTAAGCTTGAAGCAGGTTACTGGTAATTCAACAGACACATATTAAACCTCTTATAAAATTTTAAAATTGAATGATAAATGCTTTATGCCTTCAATCAATTTATAGGTCAGTGAAGCAGTCAGAGAAGGAAATCAGCAAAAGGCAGTGTAGCCCTATGGGTATGAACACATCTTTGGAGACAGGAATACTTAAGATCGATAACTGTCTATACCTGTTCTCACTGTGTGTACTTGAGAAAGTCACTTAAACTAAATTCTTTTAATCTGTTTATGTCAAAATAAAAATATCTACCTGAAAGGGCTATTGGGATTATTAAAGTAAATGAGATTGTGCATATGACTCATCATAAGTGCTCACCTTGTGGTGGTGAAAAGGAGGATGTTTATGATGACAATGACAACTGCAGTGCCCTGGGATAAGTACTGGAACAGTACATGCAGGGGGTGCTAATGCCAATGCAAGCACAGACAATGGTAACTCTACTTCGGAGGGTCAGGGAAGGCTTTCAGTCACTTAAATTCTTAATTGATTAAAAAAAATAATAGAAATAACATAGAGTTGTGAGGATTAAATGAAACAATGACTGTGAAAGTTCCTTTTCAGAACATGGCACATTTAATAATCTTAATCTTAATTAATATGAATTGACTTGGGTTTACATTGACCTTCTCCCCTCTCTATGTCATTATGTTAGACAACTTGTTGAGACTCTTAATGACAGTCAACTATTTATTACTCACAGTTTAGGCAGTATCCAGAAACTCTTGACTTGTATAAAATCAGAAAATTTCTACATTCACAATAATTAAATATATACATATCTTATTCATACCACAACAAAACTTGTAAATTCCACCATGCAACCAACATTTACTAACAGCTAAGATGCCCAGCAGAGTGCTAAATATTTGTTGGATGATTCAGGTATCATTATAGAGGCATCATGGAGAAGGATGTCTACCAAGGCCTGAAAGAATAACATGTCCATCTTTGAATCTATAACTTAAATGTGTCACTAAGAGGAACCCTGTTTAATATCTTTACAACAACTTTAATAGAAGTCTCAAGTACCGTTACAGTGATGAAGTATGGATGTCTCATCCTACTTGATGAGATGTCTAAAGTTACATCTTTAGAGTAACTAAACAACGTTACTCTAGAGATCCTGGGAAATACTGCATAGCATCTGTCATTCCACGGTGCACTGAAGAAGTATGGCCATTGCAAAGAAAGGACTGATCCTGCCATCTTAAGTTCCATGTTAGAGAGGTTTAATAAATATATGCTGACTTAAGAAAGGAAACCAGTTCTCTTTAGGGCAATCATTGTAGTACCTTCCACATTTCTATTGCACTTGAACGTAAGTTCTTGATGTGCTCTACAGCTCTGGATCACAATTTAAACAATATTTACTCTTTCTCAGATACGGCCCCTTTAAAACCACAACTTTTGTTGCATATTATTTAAACCAAACTGTCATTATTAATGTATTAGCTAAATAGACATGAACCCATGATTATATGCCATGTATTATTTTAGACCCTAGAAATATGCTGATATAAATACTCTCCACTTCATGCACTCAGGTAGCTCATAGACTACTGAAGTAGTCATGCTAATAGACATATAGTAAAATTATGTTGTAATGGCAATAATAAAGGGATAGAAAAGTACTATGGAAACCCAAAGATTGAAGCTACTAATTTTGTCTAGGGAAAATTCTTGGATGCTTTCTCATATTTTTAAGCATAAGTTGAAGCATCAATAAAAATATGCCCTGAGAATACATGATAGGGCATTACAAGCGTTGGAAACAAGATACGCCAAACTTTTAAGTCGTACAATGCCTGCTATGCTTGGGGAAATTTAATAGTGGTGGAGAGCAGGCTGCATGCAGGAGGATGGTTAAAGGTGAGTCTAGGCCGGGTGCGGTGTTTCACGCCTGTAATCTCAGCACTTTGGGAGGCCGAGGCGGGCAGATCACAAGGTCAGGAGACCGAGACCATCCTGGCTAACATGGTGAAAACCCGTCTCTACTAAAAAAGATACAAAAAAAAAAAAAAAAAAAATTAGCAGGGCATGGTGGCCGGCGCCTGTAGTCCCAGCTACTCGGGAGGCTGAGGCAAGAGAATGGCGTGAACCCGGGAGGAGGAGTTTGCAGTGAATCCAGATCACGCCACTGCACTCCAGCCTGGGCGACAGAGTGAGACTTTGTCTCAAAAAAAGAAAAAAAAAAAAAGGTGAGTCTAGAGAGGCAAGCATGGGCCAGGTTATGAACAGCTGTGAGTATCATTTGGGATTTGAATTGTATTCATTCTCTACGTGGTAGGAAGAATAAACTAGAAAAGGCAGACACCAGTGTTTAAGAGACCTCGTTGTCATGATCTAGACAATATTTGGTAGAGTCTGAACTGGAAAGAGTGGAGGCGGTGAGAGATGTATAACCCAGGTATTATCTGGAGACCTTCTTGCCTTAGAGTTTAACTGAAATGACCTTGCTCCAAAATCCATCTCCATTTTTACCACTGGTGAAGTCAAATTTTGCCCCAAGACTATGGCTAAATTTTTGATATGGGTGGACAGAAAAGAGTCTTGGACTTTCCTACCTACTTAATTTCCATGACCAATTTTTTTAATAATACCAAGTGTTCATGAATTTAACGAGCTAACTTCAGGTTTCTTTTAAAGGGCATCATCACTTAGCACCCAGGTCTTAATCACTTTACCCACTCTTCATACCTCTCTGTTCTTCTTGTTACTGCTCTTTAGTCCTTCCATTGTCCAATAAGTGATGCAAAAAGTTATCACTGCCTTATGCAGAGGAAATCAACGCCCTCAACTTATGCAAAATCCTTTCATTAAATGTTTATCAGATGGCTCTCAGTGCCATGCCTTGTGACTTGTGGGGCCAAGAATGTTTAGTAAAAACAAACTCCAACTCTTCCAATCTGTGAATATGAGATTTTGATCAAATAATCATATATGTGAAGTATTATAAATGCAAATAACTGCCAAGAAAAGAGGCAATGTGATATGAGAAGGGCCAGAGAAGTTCTCCTGGGGACATGTGAGCTGAAATCTGCGGTGGGATGGGGGTTAAGTAGGGAATTATGTAAAGGGTGGGAGACATGGGGCAGGAAGGGCTTTCCTGGCAAATGGAACAGTATGCACACAGCCCTGTGGTGAGAGGTGCTTGCTGAAATTAGACAACTGAAGACCGAACTAGAATCCACTTGCAAATTGCTAAACCCCAAATCAAGTTGTTTAGTAAAAAAGGACCTTGGTATGCACAATTCGCAGCTCTTATTAAAAGAGAATCAGTCTCAAAAAGATCCTAGGCATCTTTAAAGAAATGGCTTATTCTTTACCTAAGGAAGGGCCAACAGGGATAAGATATATCAAATTAAAAAAATTAACAACAAATATTTACTAAGCTCCCATTATGTGGTTAGTAATGTTTACTAAGATACCATTCCAGGTGCTTGGGATATAAGGGTGAAAAAAAAAAAAAACAGGGAAAAATCTCTGCCTTCATGAAACTTACATTTTTCTAGGAAAGAAAAAAGAAGTAAACAAGATAAATAAATAAAATGTACAGTTTGCTAGATAATAAGTTGTAAGGAAAACAATACAGGGAAAATTATATGAAGTTTCATGACCAGGGATTAAATATTACATAGGGTAGCCAGAAGAGGCTAACTCTTTTGCAAAGCTACCTTTTGAATAAGGACTTGAAAGAAATGTTGGAGCAAGCTAGTCACATCGCAATCTGAGGAGAAAGAATCAGAGGCAGAGAAAAGGGAGCAGGGGCACAGGCCTGGAGGCAGGAAGGTACCTGGACTGTTGGGGAAGAGAAAAGAGCAGAGAGAACTGAGAGTGGTTGTGGACAGAGGTGAGGCACTGGCAGCTGCCCATCCACTGTGCCTCCTTGGTTGTAGGAAGAAAGTGGCTGTCCTCTGAGAGATGGAGAGCTGCTGGAAGGTTCTGAGTTGAGGGGGCACCTAAACTGAGTTACATTTCAAAAGGATCCCTTTTTCTATCTGTTTCTCAAGGGCCACAGTTATATAGTGTATAATTAGAAGGGGTTTCTTAAAGTATGCTCTAATGAGATTTTGTCTCCATCCGAACTGAGAACAACTAGATGCCTTTTTACTAAATATGAAGAAAAACAAATTCTGGAGAGCAGTTGGCTAAATCATACATTTAGCAGCAATAAGACAGCCTTTCAGAACTTCTAGAGGCAGGAGGTGCTGGGGAGTGAAAAAGGGAATTTTTTTATAGTAAACTCCTTTCTTGGAGATTAATTTCACTGACACTCAAAAAAGCAGCTGGTGAATAATGAATGAAGACAAAAGAATGAATGAGGGGAAGCATGTGCATTGAGCAGGTGTGCTCAAAGCTAAATGATTTGCCCAAACCTGTAGTGAGGAAGGTGAACCCCAAGAAATGAAGTTCTGGTTCTCTCTCAATGATCAGTCATTCCACATTTTTGGATTTTGGACCTGGGGGCATCTTTTGGTCTGGGTGCAATTGCGTGATTGTGCTTCAGCAGTGAACAGTAGATGCTGATTCCAGAATCATTAACAAAATTTACCACTTAACCACCATTTTCACTTAAAATAACTTTATTTGCTCCTAAAATGGTGAATGGGGGAGTTACTTCCTGATGAGATATTTATATGAAAAATGAGCAGAAGGCAGTTTAATAGAAGGAAAGATCTGGTTCAGAGATCAGTGTCCCTCTGAAGTGCTATTCTGGAAGGCTAGGAGGACAGAATGCTGTGGATTCACTGTGGGGCCAAAGTAAAAGACAACCTTGCAATTGTGTCGTGTGATCTTAAACCATTTTAGCAAAACCCAGTGCAGGAGGCTTCCCTATGGTGCTTTGACTCTGACAAGTATAAAGACTCCAAATATTTTGTCTTGGTTTTATTATGTCTTTTAAAAATAAATCTTAATATGTATATTCGAGGTTCACAACATGATGTTATGGCATACATATAGATAGTAAAATGGTTCATATCCTGAAGCAAATTAACATCTTTTTCAGTTATGATTTTGTGATGACAGCAGCTAAAATCTATTTGTTTAACAAAAATCATTAATACAATTTTAGTAACTATAGTCCTCATGTTATTCATTAGATCTCTGGACTTGTTCATCACACATATCTGCTACTTTGTATTTGCTGGCCTACATCTCCCCCTTTCTTGCCTCTCACCCTGACCTTGCTAATCACTTAACCTCTGTTTTATTCTCTGTTTCTGTGTATTTGACCTTTCTTTCTTTATATCTTTCTGCTTTTTTTTTTTAGGTTCTACATATAAGTGGAATCAATAGTTTTCTTTTTGGGTCTAGCTTATTTAACTTAGTATAATGTCCTCCAGGTCCATCCATGTTGTGGTAAATAGCAGAATCTCCTTCTTTAAGGCTGAATAATATTTCATTGTGTATATATAAAACACATTTCTAAATCAATTTGTCCAACAGGCTCTTAGATTGTTTTCATGTCTTGGCTATTGTGAACAATACTGCAATTAATATGGTACTTCAGATATATTTGTGAGGTAATGATTTAATTTCCATACCCAGAAGAGAGATTCCTAGGTCATATGGTAGTTCTATTTTTAATTTATTTGGGGACCTCCATACTGTTTTCTATAATGGCTCTACCAATCTACATTCCTACCAACAGTGTACAAGGGTTCCCTTTTCACTATACCCTCACCACCATTTGTTATCTTTTGTCTTTTTGGTAATAGCAATCCTAATGGGTGTGAGGTGATCTAGTGGTTTTAATTTGCATTTCCCTCGTGATTAGTGACATTGAACACATGTGTCCCCTTGGTGATCTTGCTGAATACAGTTGACTGTATATGTTTGACTTTATTTCTGGGCTCACTATTTTATTCTATTGGCCTATGTTTCTTTTTTGCAAGTACCATGCTGTTTTAATTACTATAGCCTAGTAACATAATTTTAAACCAGGAAATGTGATGCCTTTAAATTTTCTTTGAGTGTTGCTTTGTCTATTCAGTTTTTTTTATGTTCCTTGCAAATTTTAGGATTTTTTTTTTTCTATTTCTGTGAAGAATGCCATTGGAAACTAGATAAGGATTGCATCTAATAGGGATTAAATTTTATGTGACATAATTGCTATCATCTGAGAGGGATTGTGTATTACTTTGACCAATATAGACATTTTAATAATATTAATTCTTTTGATCCATGAACATGGGACAGCTTTCCATTTATTTGTCTTCAATTTTTTCATCAATGTTTTATTATTTTCAGTATACAAGTCTCAGTTTCTTGGTTAAATTTATTCCTAATATTTTATTTTTTTGATTCTATTGTAAATAAATTATTTTCTTAATTTCTTTTTTAGGTAGACTGTAATGTGTATGTCAAAATAATGCTGATTTTGTATGTTAATTATGTATTCTGCAACTTTATTGAATTCATTTATTAATTCTAATAGGTTTTATTTTTCCTTGTAAAATCATTGGGTTTTCTCTATATATGGTTATGTCATCTGCAAATAGATGTAATTTTATGTCTTTCTTTCCATTTTGGATGCTTGCTTCCTTCCTTCCTTCCTTCCGTCCTTCCTTCCTTCTTTCCTTCCTTTCTTCCTTCCTTTCTCTTTTCTCTCTCCCTCCCTCCTCTCCCTCCCTCCCTTCCTTCTTTTTCCTTTGTCTGATTTCTCTTGCTAGTACTTCCAGTACTATGTTAAATAGAAGTGGTAAGAGTTGATATCCCTGCCTTATACCTGATCTTAATTGAAAAGCTTTCAGTTGTTACTAATTGATTATGATGTTAGCTATGGGTTTTTCATAAATAAACTTTATTATGTCAAATAACTTTTCTTCTATACCTAAACTGTTAAGAGTTTTTATCGAGAAAAGATGCTGAACTTTGTTAAATGTTTTTTCTGCATTGATTGAGATGATTGTGTGGTTTTTAACATTCTATTAATGTATTATATCACATTGATTGTCTTGCATGCCAGAAATAAATCCCAGTTGGTCATAATGTATAATTTTTTGTTTGCAAATATTTTATTGATAATTGTTTGCATCTATGTTCATTAGAGATATTGGCCCATAGCTTTCTTTCCTTGTGGTGTCATTGTCTGGCTTAGGTATCAAGACAGTACTTGCTTTGTAAAACTTGTTTGAAAGTATTCTCTCTAGCTGTATTTTTCTGAAGAATTTAAAAAGCATTAGTAATAATTCCTTTTTGAATGTTTGGTGGGATTAATCCATCAAGCCATTTGGGCCCTGGCTTTTCTCTGTTGGAAAGTTTTTGGTCTGTTTGAGCTTTCTATTCTTCCTGATTCAACCTTGATAAGTTACATTTTTCTAGAAATTAATCATAGAAAATTTATCCTACAATTTTTTCTCTTTGTGGGGGAGTAGCTTTACTAGTATATAATTCAAATACCAAACAATTCACACATTTAAAATGCACAATTTGATAATTTTTAGTATATTCACAGACTTGTGCAACTATCACCACAATCAATTTTAGAACATTTTCATTACCTCAAAAAAGAAATTATACCACTTAGGTATCACCTATCAATTTCCGCATCTCCTCCAACCCTCAGCAACCACTAATCCACTTTTTGTCTCTGTAGATTTGTCTATACTGGGCATTTGATATAAAAAGAATCATATAATATTAGGTCTTTTGTGATTGGCTTCTTTCATTTATTAGTATAATGTTAATAATGTTAATAAAACATTAACAGTATAATGTTTTCGGGTTCATCCATGTTTGTAGCATGTATAAGTACTGAATTCCTTTTTATGGCTGAATAATATTCAATGGTATGGACTATCACATTTTGTTTAATCATTTATCAGCTGATGGACATTTGGGTTGTTTACCCCTTTTATGTTTATGTTGCCATGCATATTCATATGCAAGTTTTTGGGTGAACATATGTTTTTATTTCCCTTGGGTACATACCTAAGAGTGGAATTGCCAGATCAAATGGTAACCAATGTTTAACTTTTTGAGACATTTCACACTGTTTTCCAAAATGGCTGTACCATTTTACTTTCTTACTATCAATATGTGACAATTCCAATTTCTCCAAATCCTAACACCTGTTATTTTCTCATTTAAAAAAATATATAGCCATCTTAGTGTGTGTGAAGTAGTATCTCATTGTGGTTTTGCATTGCATTTCCAGATGACTAATATCATATCTATAAATCTTAAAAAAATATTTTTTTCAGCTATGGTGTTGTTGCAGTTACTCCGGGATTATATAATACTCAATTTTTACCCCTTGAGTTTTTTGGTTTTCTTTTTCTTTTCTTTTTTTTTTTTTTAACTTTTGTTTTAAATTCCAGTGTACATATGCAGGTTTGTTATATAGGTAAACTTGTATCAGGCGGGTTTCTTGTACAGACAATTTTGTCACCCAGGTATTAATCTTAGTATCCATTAGTTATTTTTTCTGATCCTCTCCTTCCTCCTATCTCTCACCACCAGGTAGTACCCAGTGTCTGTTGTTCCCTTCTATGTGTCCATGTGTTCTCATCATTTAGCTCCCACTTACAAGTGGGGACATGTGGTATTTGGTTTTCTGTTCCTGCATTAATTCAATAAAGATAATGGCCTCCAGTTCCATCCATGTTCCTACAAATGACACGATCTCATTCCTTTTTATGGCTGCATAGTATTCCATAGTGTATTTGTACCACATTTCTTTATCCATTCTACCATTGGTGGGCATTCAGGTTGATTCCTTGTCTTTGCATTTGTGAATAGTGCTGCAATGAATATACACGTGTGTCTTTATGACAGAATGGTTTATATTCTTTTGAGTATATACCCAGTATTGGTAGTTCTGTTTTTAGGCCTTCGAGGAATCACCACACTGCTTTCCACAATGGTTGAACTAGTTTACACTCCCACCAACAGTGTACAGGCATTCCCTTTTCTCTGCAATCTCACCAGCAACTGTTATTTTCTGACTTTTTAGTAATATACATTCTGACTGGTGAGAGAAGATATCTCATTGTGGTTTTAATTTGCATTTTTTAATAATCAGTGATGTTGAGCTTTTTTATTATATGCATGTTGGCCACATGTATGCTCTCTTTGGAAAAGTATCTATTCCTTTCATTTGCCCACTTTTTAATGGGATTATTTTTCTTGTAGATTTGTTTAAGATCCTTATAGATGCTGGATGCATCTTGTCAGATGCATAGTTTGCAAAAACTTTTTCTCATTTTGTAGACTGTATGTTTATTCTTTTTATACTATCTTTTGCTGTGCAGAAGCTCTTTAGTTTAATTAGATCTCATTTGTCAGTTTTTGCTTTTGTTGCAATTGCTTTTGGCATCTTTGTCATGAAATTTTTGCCTGTTCTTATGTCCAGAATGATATTGCCTAGGTTGTCTTCCAGAGTTTTCATAGTTTTGGATTTTATAGTTAAGTCTTAAATCCATTCTTGAGTTGATTTTTGTATATTGTATAAGGAAAAGCTCCAGTTTCAATCTTCTGCATATGGCTAACCAGTTATCCCAGCAACATTTATTGAGCAGGAAATCTTTTCCCTCTTGCTTGTTTTTGTCAGCTTTGTCAAAGATCAGCTGGTTGTAAGTGTACGGCCTTATTTCTGTACTCTCTAGTTTGTTCCATTGGTCTATGTGACCATTTCGTACCAGTACCATGCTGTTTTGGTTATTGTAGCCCTGTAGTGTAGTTTGAAGTCAGGTAGCATAATGCCTCCAGATTTATTCTTTTTGCTTAGGATTGCCTTGGCTATTCAGGCTCTTTGTTTTTTTGGTTTTATATGAATTTTAAAGCTTTTTCTAGTTCTGTGAAGAATTTCATTTGTAGTTTGATGGGAATAAGTGTTGAATCTATAAATTTCTTTGGGCAGTATGTACATTTTAACTATATTCATTTTTCCTATCCATGAACATGGAATGTTTTTCCATTTGTTTGTGTCACCTCTGGTTTCTTTGAAGAGCGTTTTGTAGTTCTTATTGCAGAGATCTTTCACCTCCCTGGTTAGCTGTATTCCTAGATATTTTACTCTTTTTGTGGCAGTTGTGAATGGAATTGTGTTCCTGATTTGGCTCTCAGCTTGACTGTTGTTGGTGTATAGAAATACTGGTGACTTTTGCACATGGAATTTGTATCCTGAGACTTCACTGAAGTTATTTAGAAACTTGAGAAACTTTTGGGCCAAGACTTTGGGGTTTTCTTGATACAGAATTATATTATCTGGAAACAGGGATAGTTTGACTTCCTCTCTTCCTATTTGGATGTGCTTTATTTCTTTCTCTTGCCTGATTGCTCTGGCCAGGACTTCCAATACTATATTGAATAGGAGTGGTGAGAGAGGGCATCTTTGTCTTGTGCTGATTTTTGAGCAGAATGCTTCCAGCTTTTGCCCATTCAGTATGATGTCAGCTGCGGGTTTGTGAGAGATGACTTATTATTTTGGGTATGTTCCTTCAATACCTGGTTTATTGAGAGGTTTTTTTTTTTTTTTTACATGAAGTGGTGTTGAATTTTATTGAAAGCCTTTTCTGCATTTATTGATAATCATGTGATTTTTGTCTTTAGTTCTGTTTATTTGATGAGTGATATTTGCTGATTTGCATATGTTGAACCAACCTGGCACCCCAGAGATAAAGGCTACTTGATTATGGTGGATAAGCTTTTCGATTTGCTGCTGGATTCAGTTTTCCAGTATTTTGTTGAAGATTTTTGCATTGATGTTCATTGAGGATATTGGCCTGAAGTTTTCTTTTTTTATTGTGTCTCTGCCAGGTTTTGGTATCAAGATGATGCTAGCCTCATAGAATTAATTAGGGAGGAGTCCCTTATCCTTATGTCTTTGGGATAGTTTCAGCAGAAATGGTACCACATCTTTTTTGTACATCTGGTAGAATTCAGCTCTGAGTCTATGTGGTCCTGGGCTTTTGCTGGTTGGTAGGCTATTTGTTACTGATTCAATTTGGGAGCTTGTTATTGGTCTGTTTAGGGATTCCATTTCTTCCTGGTTCAGTCTTTGGAGGGTGTATGTGTCCAGGAATTTCTAGATTTTTCAGTTTGTGTGCATAGAATAATTAATAATATTCTCTGATATTTATTTTTATTTCTACGGGATCAGGTGTAATATTCCCTTTGTCATTTCCATGCGGAATTGTTTGTGTGGATGCTTTATAGTGTCATTGGTCTGTGTACTTAGGTTCGTTTTTGTCGTGGCTGGTAACGGTCTTTTCTTCCCAAATCTAGTGCTTTCTTTAGGAGCTCTTATAAGGCAGGTCTGGTGGTAACAAATCCCCTCAGTATTTATTTGCTTGTGTGAAAAGAATCTAATTTATCCTCCACTTATGAAGCTTAGTTTGGCTGGATATGAAATTATTAGTTGAAATTTCTTTTCTTTAAGAATGTTCAATATTGAGCCACAATCTTGCCAGAGTTTCTGCTGACAGGTCCACTGTTAGTCTGATGGGCTTACCTTTGTAGGTGTCCTGACCTTTTTCTCTAGCTACCTTTAACATTTTTTCTTTCATTTCAACTTTAGAGAATCTGACGATTATGGGTCCTGGGGATGATCTTTCTGTGAAGTATCTTTCTGGAGTTTTCTGCATTTCCTGAATTTGAATGTTGGCCTCTCCAGCTAGATTGGGGAATTACTCATGGAATATATCCTGAAATATGTTTTGCAGGCCAAGCACGGTGGCTCACACCTGTAATCCTAGCACTTTGGGAGGCTGAGGTGGGCAGATCCCCTGAGATCAGGAGCTTGGTGGTCCCTGTCTCTACTAAAAATATAAAAATTAGCTGGATGTGGTGGCGCATGCCTGTAATCCCAGCTACTTGGGAGGCTGAGGCAGGAGAATCACTTGAACCCAGGAGGCGGGGGTAGCAGTGAGCTGAGACAGCGCCACTGTGCTCCAGCCTGGGTGGCAGAACAAGACTCTGTTTCAAAAAAAAAAAAAAAAGAAAAGAAAAGAAGAAAAAAAGAAACATGTTTTTCAAGTTGCTTCCATTCTTCCCATATATTTCAGGGACACCAATGAGTTGTAGAGATTTGGTCTCCTTACATAAGCTTATATGTTTCAGAGGGTCTGCTTGTTCCTTTTCATTCCTTTTTCTCTATTCTTGTCTGACTGTCTTATTTCAGAAAGCCAGTCTTCAAGCTCTAACATTCTTTCCTCAGCTTGGTCTATTCTGCTATTAATACTTGCGATTGCATTATGAAATTCTTGTAGTGTTATTTTTTTCATGTCGGTTATATTCCTCTCTATACTGGCTATTTTGTCTGTCGGTTCCTGTATTGTTTTATTTTGATTCTTAGCTTCCTTGGATTGGTTTTCAGCATATTCCTGCATCTTGATGATCTTCATTCCTATTCATATTCTGAATTTTATTTCTGTTATTTCAGGCATCTCAGCCTGGTTCAGAAACCTTGCTGGAGAGCTAGCGCAATCATTTGGAGGAAAGAAGGCACTCTGGTTTTTGAGTTGTCAGAATTCTTGCTCTGTTTTTTTCTCATCTTTGTGGGCTGATTGTTCCTTCAATCTTTGAAGTTGCCATGGTTTGGACTTTTTTTTTTTTTTAATCCTATTTGATGACCCTGAGGGTTTGATTGTGGTATAAGGTAGGTTCAGTCTACTGGCTTCATTTTTGGAAGATTTTAGGGGGTCAAGGCTCAGTTTCTAACACCTTGACTGTGCTCTCTAACTGGAGGAGTGGTATTCAGCCCTTTGTTCTCTGGTTCCTCGAGGCTAGCAACCTCCTGTGCTGGGGAGGCCAAGGTGTTCCTGGACTGCTGGTCACAACACTCTGATGGGTTGTGCCAGCCAAAGTGTTTTGTAGGGCAGTGGCAGTGGGATTCATCCTTGTTTGCACTTGCCAGCAGAAGTGGCAGTGCACTGGGGTGAATGCTTGTTGGCAGCGGCAGAGTGCTAGCAGGTGCCAGGGTTCTGGCCTCTGTGTAGGCATTCATAGGAGCACCGGAGGAAGCCAGCTGGGAAGTGGTGACTGGGTGTGCAGTTGCACTGGTAGTGATGTTGGCACATGGGCAAGCACTGGGAGGTACAGGACAGAGTGCATCCTCCCTGCGTATCATGCGGGTATAGCTGGCCACTCAGGCTGGTGGAGGGTTTACTGTTCTCCATACGTAGTTTTACTTCAACAGCAATGTTGGCTTAGGGGCTGGGCACTGATGTGGGTGGCACTGAGAGGCTCTGTGCCTGCTAAGGCTCCCACTGCAATGGCTTTACAGTGAGAGGGTGGATTGCACTCATGCCAGCAGCAGAGCAGGGCATGGTGCACAAACACACACACACACACACGCTAGCGGGGCAGGGAAGGCAAAATCCACCTGTACATACACATGCCAGCCAAGAGATGTGGGTGGTGGCTGTGGGCCTGGAGGAAGCCACAGTGGGAGGAGGAAGCGGGTGGGCTGGTGCATGTCCCTGGAACCCACTCTGTTGGAGCTCTGTACTGGTCAAGCACAGTCCACCAGTGCAGGAGGTGTCATGCAAGCCTCTAGAGAACCCAAGACTGTACTGCATGCAGGTGTGGCCAGGCTGGGGCCCCAGGAGAGGGCAGGAGACCAAGCAGAGCTCAGATCACACCAATCCCATCTGATAGGCAAGACTGCACTGCAGAGTTCAACTCTAACTGTTCCTCTCTGGCTAAAGTTTTCTGGAAGCAAGTTGAACCTGGGGGGATGGCCATCCCTGGCTCTGCTCCACTACAGACGCTTCCGCAGCAAATCCTCTGGGCTTCACTTCAACTGGATTGCTGTCTCTACTACTTTTCTAAGCAGCTTTCCCTGCCAACTCAAGTGTCTGTGGTGGTTGAAGGGTCTCCTCCTACTAGAATTCCAGAGGACCATAGCAAGAGCAAGTTGTTCCTTGCCAGTGCAATGCACCCATTCCTTCACAGTCACTAGGCACCAGGAATGAACCCCAATGCCTGGTAGCCCCATGCAAGTTTCCCAGCTTTCTCCGCCTTCATCCTAGCTTCTGTGTCTTCCCACTGTCTGCTCTCAGGGCCTTCCCCCTGGAGATCAGTTAGTGTGCCAGTTGTTCCAGACCCTCCATTGCTGCTGCTCCACCTGGCTGCATTCAGTCTGCCATCTTTTGAAATTTTTCTTTAGATTAGCCAATTTATTGGCACAAGGGACTACATTTATTATTTTGGAGGTGTCTGTTTCAATGCCTCCACTTTATTTTATTTGCGCCTTTTCTCTTTTTTTCTTAGTCTGAGTGTTTGTTGATTTTAATTTTTCAAAGAACCAACTATTGATATTATTGATATTTTCTGTGACTTTTCTATTCTCAATGTGATTTATTTCTATTCCAATATTTATTATTTCCCTCTGGCTGCTAACTTTGGGTTTAGTTTGTTCTTATTTTCTAACTCCTTGAGGCATAATATTAGGCTATTTATTTGGGATCATTCTTCTTTTGTAACATAGGCGTTTATTGCTATCAACTTCCATCTTAGTAGTGCTTTTGCTGTAGGTCACAGGTTTTGATCTGCTGTATTTCCGTTTTCATTTGTCTCAAAACTTTTATAATTGTGCGTTCGATTTCCTCTGTGACCCATTGGTTGTTCAGGAGCATGTTGTTTAATTTCCACATATTTGTGAGTTTTCCAAAATTCCTCTTGTTACTGATTTCTACTTTCACACCATTATGGTTGGAAACAATACTAGATATAATTTTATGATTCTTGAATTTGTTAAGACTTGTTTTGTGGTCTAACACATGGTCTCTCCTGGATAATGTTCCATGTGCATTAGAGAATTACGTATAGTCTGCTGCTGTTGAAATGAATGTCCTACATGTTAGGTCTATTTGAGCAAAAGTGCAGTTTTATTCCGGTATTTCCTCACTAATATCATGTCTGGTTGATCTCTCCACTGTTAAAAGTGAGGAATTAAAATCCTCTACTATTATTGTATAGCTGTCTATTTCTTCCTTCACGTACATTAATATTTGCTTTATATATTTAGGTGTTCCATTTATGAGGTACGTATATATTTATAATTGTTATGTCCTTTTTCTGATTTGACCCCTTTGTAATTAAGTAATGATTTTCTTTGTTTTTCCAAACAGATTTTGACTTGAAATCTATTTTATCTGATATAAGTATAGTCACTCCTGCTCTTATTTGGTTAATGTTTGCATGGAATATTTTTTTCATTCATTTACTTTCAGCCTATGTGTGTACATAAAGCTAAAATGGGACTCTTGTCAACAGTATATAATTGGATTTTGTTTTTAATTCATTCAGACACTATTTTTTTATTGGAGAGTTTAATCCATTTCATTCAAAGTTATTACTGGTAAATAATTATTGACTCCTGCCATTTTTGTTAATTGTTTTCTGGTTGTTTTATAAATCTTTATTCCTTTCTTCCTCTCTTCTTGCCTACCTCTGTGGCTTGGTAATTTTCTGTAGTGATAAGCTTTGGTTCCTTTCTCTTTCTTTTACTTTTTTTTTTTTTTTCGAGATGGAGTCTCACTCCGTTGCCCAGGCTGGAGTGCAGTGGCACAATCTTGGCTCACTGCAACCTCCGCCTCCCATGTTCAAGCGATTCTCCTGCCTCAGCCTCCTGAGTAGCTGGGATTACAAGCACGTGCCACCACATCTGGCTAGTTTTTTATATTTTTAGTAGAGATGGGGTTTCACTGTGTTAGCCAGGATAGTCTCGATCTCCTGACCTTGTGATCCACCTGCCTTGGCCTCCCAAAGTGCTGGGATTACAGGCGTGAGCCACTGTGCCTGGCCTGTTTCTCTTTCTTGCTTGTGTATCTGCTGTAGTTTTTTTGCTTTCTGGTTACCATGAGACTTACATAAAAAAATCTTATAATAGACTATCTTAAGCTGACAACTGCAGTCTCTTATGAATACTCTAGCCTTTAACCCTCCCCCACAATTTATATTTTGCTCTGTCAATTTAGATATTTTTGCATTATGTATTCCCTAACAACTTATTGTTGTTTTAGTTATTTTCGACCATTTGAAATTTTAGCCTTCAGAGTAGAGATTTGAAAGATGTATATACCACCATTACAGTTATAAAGTATTCTGAAATTGACTACTATTTACCTTTACTACTGATTTTTTACCTTCACATTTCTTCATGATAGTTATCATTGTCCATTCACTTATGGTTGAAGAATTTTCTTAAGTATTTCTTATAAGGCATGCCCTTTGGTGAATTTCCTCAGCTTTTACTTGTCTGGGAAAGTCTTGATTTCTCCTTCATTTCTGAAGCACAGCTTTGTTGGATATCATATTCTTGAACGGCAGGTTTTGGCACTTTGACTATATTATCCTGTTCTCTCCTGTCCTGCAAGAAATCTCCTGCTAGTATAATAGTGATTTATTTCTTCGTCAATTGACATGTTTTTCTTACTGGTTTTAAAATTCTCTGTGTCTTTCACTTTTGACATTTTAGTTATAGTATGCCTAGGTGAGGATCTTTCTGGGCTGAACCTGTTTGGGTACCTTTGATCTTTATGGATCTGAATATCCATAACTCTCCTAAGAGTTAGAAAGTTTTCAGCAATTACTTTGTTAAATAGCTTTTTTTAAAAAGAGTTTTAAGACAGGGTCTTGCTCTGTAGCCCAGGATGGAATGCAGTGGTGTGATATTGGCTCACTGCAACCTCTCCCATCCAGGTTCGAGCAATCCTCCTGCTTCAGCCTCCCGAGTGGCTGGGATTACAGGCATGCATTACCATGCCTGGCTAATTTTTGTACTTTTAGTAGAGACAGGGTTACATTATGTTGGCCGGTCTAGTCTTGAACTCCTGACCTCAAGTGATCTGCATGCTTCGGCTCCAAAAGTGCTGAGATTACAAGCCTGGGCCACTGTGCCTGGCCTACTTTGTTAAATAAGCTTTCTGTGACATTCTCCAATCATCTTCATCTGAATTCCCATAATGCAAAACTTATTTACTTAGTGATGTCCCGTAAGTCGTATAGGTTTTGTTCATTCTTTTATATTCTTTTGTTATTTTCCCCCCTGTGAATGGGTTATTTTAAAAAACCTTTCTTCAAATGCAGAGATTATTTCTTCTGCTTGATCTAATCTGCTGTTGAATTTCTCAGTTGCATTTTTAAAAAATGTTATTCATTAAATTCTTCAACCCCAAGATTTCTATTTGGTTCTTATTTTCTGATATATCTCTGTTCAATTTATCTTTCAGATCATGGATTTTTTCCTGATTTCATTGAATTATCTATCTGTATTCTCTTGTATCTCACTGAGTTTCCTTAATATAATTATTATGAATTCGTTTTCAGATAATTCATAAATTTTCATTTTAGGAGGGTCAGTTACTAAAGATTTATTGTGGGCTATTTTTGTGGTATAATGTACTCTAGCTTTTTCATGTTTCTTGTGTTTTTGTTTTGGTGTCTGTACATCTGGTGGAACTCTTATCCCTTTCAATTTTATAGTGCAGGTTTTGTAGGGGAATATTTTCACTTATAGATGGGTCATAGGGACTAAGTTGGGCAAGTTCTTTGGCTCTGATTTTGAATGGGTGCAGTAGTATAGTCTCTATTCAGCTTGGGCCCAGGAGACAGGGATGTACCTATGACTCTGATCCTGTGCTTCTGGGTGCAGTACTGACATGACTCCAAGGAAGACGATTTCTTTCAAAGACTCAGGCCTCCAGGAGCAGTCACAGCTGCAATTTGTGTCCCAAAGGCAACAGGGTACAATGGAAACTCAGGCACCCAGGAGACACAAACTACATGGTGGTGACTCTTGACTTTGGAATGGTGGGACATAGCAGTGGCCCAGGCTTCGTGATGTTGGGGCACTAGCATCAAGGATTCAATAATGATGGGCAAAGTTGTGACTTGGGCCTCAGGGGGTGGAAGCATTGTAAAGGTGGCTCCATTCCTTAGGGAGGCAGGGTGCATCAGCAGGTCAGACTCCAGAGGACTGTTCAAGATCCAGGGAAGTTGAGCACTGCTGCTGTTTGGCCCAAAGGATAGGGTGATACAGATGAGTGAAAACTCTGTTTCCCTAGAGGGCAGTGCGCCATGTCAGCTCAGGTGCATAGAGGTTTGTCTGCTCTGCTGGATCAGATTCTGGGTCCCTTCAGGGCAGAGTGCCATGTGGGCTTGGGTGCAGGGTTGTGACTGTTCCCCTGGGCTGAGGCTCTTATTCCCGATGGACAGGTCACCAGGTTGTTTCAGGCACTAAGGTACACAGCTGCTCTGCCAAGTTGGGTGCAGCTTCTCTGTTCGGCCAGTGTACCTGGTACCCAGGGATCAGGATGCCATGTGGGCTCTGATGCTATGATTATAGCTGTTCACCTAGGCCAAACCTTTAGTTCCCTAGGGGCAGGACACTTGGTTGGTTTAGGCACCGAGGGGACATGGCTACTTCTCTGGGCCTAGGCTCTGAGTAGCTAGGGGAAGATAAGGGATATGGATTTTTTCCTAGGCAACTTTTCCCCAGAAGGTAGAGAGCTGCAGCAGCTCAGCTGAGGAATATTATGTCCATTCAGGGATGAAAGGATGCAGTGGCTACTGGCTCCTGAAACCTGATACACTCTAGCAGTGGCTCTGGTTTCACAATGACACAGTGCAGTAACAGCTTAGGCCATGGGGGCATGGTACAAATGTGGTCTTCTTCTCTGGAGTAGTACAGCCATGTGAACTCGAGGCAGCTCTTTAAGCTGGGCTCAGAGCCTGAGAGAACTGCAGGATTTCCCAGTAGTGAAGACTTCAGGGGTCCATGGTAGTGACGGGGGCCACTGAGGGCTTCCTGGTTACCTTTTCCCTTCAGGAAGAAGTCCCTTCTCTTTCTGAGCTGATCTTCACTTGGGGGATGAGGAGGTGGAGGCAAGATGTTTTCTTTCCTCCTCTTTGTGGCCGTCCTAAGTTTCTGTGTTCCACAGGGTTTTTACCATTCTCTTGCCATACTCTAGCCCTCTTCTTTAGTCACCCTTGTCTAAATGTGGTTATTTATTCATAGCTTTGGTTCTTTTTGTCAGAAGAATGAGCGTTAGGCACCTTTAGACTGCCATCTTGCTCTGCTGCAGCCTCCTAAGCTATAATATTTTGAATACGACTGAAACTGGGGGATAAATTTGAACGCCAAAGTTGGATTGAATTTTCAACATAAGGAATCATCTCTTGAATTATGTATTATATAATGAAGTGCACTCTTGGTGTAATTAAAGTTTCTTAATTCACAGATATATGTCACTTTTCACGTCATTGAACACTCAAGGGCCTCTAAATGAACTAAAACTAGAAGGTTGTGATTTTTCCTTACAACTGTATTTTTACTTAGCTTTTATGGGAAAGCTAATCTGACAAGGTATTTGAAGGACTGCTGTAAATATTAAAATCTGCCTATTGTTGATAAAGGAATTTCAGAAATTATACTAAGCATATCATGGGGCTGGAAAAAAAACAGTACTAAATCATCACTTAATAAAAATTGCCTGCTAATTCAGTTTATAAAACTCACAACCTTTGTATTATAATATATCATTTAATCATGAAAAAGTAAATTAGATAACTAAAGTTTTAATTATTCATCAATCACGTAAAACAATGACATATTAATTTCACTATCAAAATGTATAAATTAACATCACAATTTAATGTTTGTTTTTAGTTATACAGTCTATAAATCAGTTTTGTTTATTCTTTTAATTACAGATTGATTTTTCTTATATCAGCATGATCTATTTTAAAACGACTGTGAATAATACGGTGGTTTCATGATAAAAATGAAGGTGAAGCATGGAGATAAGAAAAAGTAATTCCTCCCAAATAGATAATTAGACTTTGAAGCACAGTAATCCTAAAACAGTGACCACTGTGGGGTCTGATAAAGATTTGGATCACTAAAGTTTTGACAGATTCTTATTTAACTCTACACTTTGCCATAATGTTGGAAAACCTTCTTGGCAAAATTTCTCAATTGTCAAAAAAATAGCCTCGGTCATCATCATCACCTTCTACTGAGTTCTTTTTGTGTAGAAAATTATAGAGAAGATTATAAGAGTACACCTTTACCTAACAAAAGCTTTTTTGAGTTTTCTTCAAAGCATGCATTGAATTTATTTATTTTTAGTTGAATTTATTTTTATATTTATGCAAGATTCAATGAACACCTGCTATATGCTAGGCATTGAGAGGTGCTAAGGGCATCAAGGTACATATGACTCAGTCATTGCCCTCAGTGAGCTTACCATCTAGTGAGGGAGTCAGACAAAAACAACTTCCAAGCAACAGAGAAGACACTAGGGGAGGAGAGACCAGCTCTCCGTGAAGTAATGGAAGAGCTCAAAAAGAGCTTCAAGAAGTAGCTTTAAGATGCCTTCCACTGAGTCCTTAAGGACAAGTAGAAATTAACTAAATTTAATTTAGGCAGTCTGGGTAAAGAAGAATCAAGGCGGGAAGAGCATATTTCATATAGGGAAGGGCCTATTAAAATAGGACATTGTGCTTTATTAACTAGAAAGGGCTTGAAAGACCATCAAGTTTATATTCTCCAATTCGTAGATGATGAAATTGAGGGTGAGAAAGAGGCAAAATGATTTGCTAAATTTCCTTTCTCTCCTTTCCCCTGGATAACTCCTAGTCATTCTTCTGGCCTCAAATGACATCTCATTTTGCTACTGGAAACATTCTGGACTACCTTTAGGCTAAGTAGCTGTCCCTGCTCTGAGCTCTATAACACCTGTGTCCTTTCTTCTTTCATAGCACACGTGTATGTCAGTGTAAGTGATTCTTGGTATGTTTGTCTTCCTGTTACTCTGAAACTTCTGTGAGGGCAGAAATTTAGCACACCATGTTACTCTATGCTTAATTTGTGAATCAGTCAATTAATGAAAATCACACTATTATCAAAACTTACTTGAATGGTCGGAATAATATGCATCATTTCCATATGATTCTATGTAAGATAACTTTTCTTAACTGAGTGATAAAATTAACAACAAAGTCAAAATTATAATGGTTAAAACAGGACCTGTTTTTATAGTAGATTATGCCAATGGCTTTCTATCTCTGATGTCTAGAATTCTACTGCAAACCAAAATTCAATCACTGTGAATCATTCCTTTTACAATAACCCATGTGGATGGCAAAAAGAAGGAGCACAAAGAAAATAAACATAGGATTTTTGGAGATACGTAAACTGGAAAACTTATCTAGGCTATTTGGGGACTCTTTCCTATATGCATAAAGGCTTTCTGAAAGATAATTTTTAGATAACTAATAAAATGTTTTATGAAAATAAAAGTAATTGGTGGTTCTTTTTTTAAATCTTTTGTAGTAGAATGCAATGCCAGAAATAGGCTTTTAAATAAAATCTAAGGCCTATTCTTAATAAAGGTACTGGAAAAATTTTATTTTAGAAAAATACACAAGTTTACCTTCTTTTCTTGTCCCTGGAAGATGAATATTCCTTGATACACTATCCTTAATCTCTCCAGGTAAAATCTGTCTTTATTTCTGTAGGAATGATTAACAAATAGTATCTTTGGCTCCAGTCTCTGATTTTTTTTCATTTTTTCATGATACCCCAGAGGCAGCAAGTTTAAAACTGAATTAAAACATTTAACATTTTTTTGTTAAACAAATATTTTCCTTTTTAATACAGTTTCTCGTATTTACACTTCTTCTTTTGTAAATGGAATAATCATTCTCACAGTTAAACTAATTCCAGAACACTCTGCTCTCCTTTCCTTACCTCACCTTATTATCAGGATTTGTTGCTTCTTCTATGGAAATAGAAGAAGCCTCCTAAAGGTTCTTCTATTTCAGAGTATTATCGTATATTGAATAATGTTATTGAATAATATTAAATATTATTCAAACCTTTCACTGGGTTTCTTTCCAACCTGTAAACAAATCCCAAATCATTTCTTCAAAAGTGAAGTTCTGATGATATCACTCCTCCTTTTGCTCTGAAACCTTCATTTGCTTCTCTTTACATGGTGGACATAATAAAATCTCCTAAATAGCATCTTCAAGGACTTTCATGAACTAACCATAATTAACTTGCAGCAGCATCTACCACTTCCAGCTCTTATGAAGCCTAAACACCAGCCAAACTAGTTTATCCACCATTCCCAAATATACTGTGACTCTGCTACCAAGCACTTGCTAATTTAGCTCTTTCTACATCTATCAGAGTCCTACTCTGTTCATATTGTTTCCTCTGTGATGTTTTGTTTTTTCGTTGCCCTCAGCCCTTGATAATTGCTATTAAACATCAGATGCCTGCAATGCCGAGAAGGCATTCTACAGAATTTTTTAAAATCCGCACAATAATACTAGCGCATAGATGCTATTTTGTAAATTTCACAGTTTATTTCATCAATTGGGAAATACTTGCTGGGAGCCTAATATGGGCAGTCACAATGCTTGTTATTGAGAATAGAGAACCTTTGCAATCATGGTATTTGCCCTGAATTAAAACTTAAGAAAGATTGAATAACTTGGCCACATTGAGTAAGTGGCAGAACTGAAACTGCCAAGGTTTGTCTGGATCCAAATTTTATGCCCATTTCATTATGAATGGAGAAGTTTTGTGCTGTACCTGGAAGAGCTTTTCTAATTACTCAGCATTTCCCTGTCTGCATGACCTATTCTCCATGATTCTGATACGTTTTTAAAATTATGAGTGTCACTGGGATCTGTAGGGGTGTGGGGAGGGAGAGCATCAGGAAGAATAGCTAATGAATGCTGGGCTTAGTACCTAGGTGATGAGTTAATATGTGCAGCAAACCAGCATGGCACATGTTTACCTATGTGACAAACCTGGACATCCTGCACGTGTACCCCAGAATTTAAAAAAAAAGTTGAAGAAAAAAATAAAATAAAACTGTGTGTGTACTGGGCAGGGAGGGGCAGAGAGTGGTTGGGGTAGAGGTTGAGAAATAATTGGAGTGATCGGGAGTGATGATGAAAAATCCAAATATATTTAAAGAGGTTTCTTCTGAGCCAATATGAGTGACTGCAGCCCAGGTTACACAATCTCAAGAAGTCCTGAGAAAATGTGCCCAAGGCTGGCAAGTTACAGATTGGTTTTATACATTTTAGGGAGACAGGAATTGCAGATAAAATCATTAATCAATACATGGAAGGTATACATTGGTTTGGCCCCAAAAGGCAGGACAATTCAAAGTGGGTGGGGATTACAAGTCATAGATGGGTTTTAAGAATCTTTAGTTGACAATTGGTTGAGACAGTTAAGCTATTGTCTAGAGGCTTGAAGTCAGCAGAAAGGGATTCCTGAGTTACAAAGGGGTTGTGGAGTCCAAGGATTTTTTTTTTTATGTAGATGAATTCTCATAGGTGACAGCCCTCAGAGAGAATAGATAATAAATGTCTCTTTTCAGACTTTAAATGTGTCAGACTCTCAGTTATTCTCTCCTAGATCTGGGAACAGCCTATAAGGGGAGAATTCTGGCTACTTTAATGGAGATTCTCTAGGGATGCAAATTTTTTCCACAAAAGACAATCTGAAGGGACTTTTCAATCTGTTGGCCCTGTGGCAGCCATTTCAAAATAGGTAGAAAAAAATATATTTTGGGGTAACATTATATAGAGTCAATAAAGAGCCATCTGATGGGATTTTGTGGTTTGTAGGGCATGACTCCCCAGGCCTCTTAGACAGAAGTTTGGGCAAGAGAAAAAAAAAAAAGTCAGAGTTTAGTCCTCAGGAGAGTTAAAAAACCTTCCCAGATGTTTTTAACATCATATCCCCCAGTTGACACTCACTATATTAAATATATATATATATACATAGCAAAGCTCCTGCATTATTCTCTATGTAATTGGTTTACATATTCAGTGCATATTACCCTGATTATAGTTTTTCCTGCTTCTCTAAAGAGGAAGGAAAGTCACACTGATTGACTGAATACTGATATTTTGCTAAGCACTGTATGAACATTATCTCCCCATTCTCATAACAAGCCCATCAGAAAGACATTTTTATCCCGATTTTACATATAAAGAACCAGAGACCCAGCTGGCAGCAGGCAGAGATGGAATTTGAACCCAATCTGTGTGTTTCCAGAGTCCTCTCCTTTCTAACATGTGGCCTCCTTGTCTGTATGAAAATGGAGACTCCTTAAAGGCAGAGACCATATTTTCCCTTTTACCCACTAAAGCACTTAACACAATGCCTCACACAGAATATGCTCTCGACATATATTTGTCTAAGGAATGAAGAACCAGAGCAGACCAGGAAACATTTTTTTGTTCAGAGAAATCAAATAAGCATCAATGTACAAAGTCCTTGAAGAATAAATAAGCCATCTGAAATTATAATGTCAGACACATTATTACATTTCACAGTTTTTCACAATTTGCACATTCCTATTGATCCATGAAATAATTTAATTACATAGATTATTGCATTGTGATAGTTTGGTATTGCCATTTTCTCCAGCATGTTGTTGGATGGAGATAAATTCTTTCTCAGAAAGGAAATATGTTACAGAAGAGTCTAAATAAAGATGAAAGAACTTGCATTCAGCTCCTCCATCCCCAGGATAGTATTGGCTAGTTCCCTCCAGCATCTTTTAATGATTTTGTCCAGAGCAGTTTTAAGTATTCCAAGTGGAGCTCCAGTCAGTTCTCAGGGAATGCAATGGAGAAACTGAGATATTTAATGGAAAACTGTTCTAGTTAAATTCTTTCTTTCTTTTTCTTTCTTTTCTTTCTTTCTTTCTTTCTCTTTCTTTCTTTCTTTTTTTTCTTTCTTTCACATACGCTAACAGTTGTTCTCATTAGAATGCTGAAGGAAATCAGAACCTCAAAAATGCCTTTCTAATGCTTTCATATTTACCTTTTTATAAATATAAATTATGGAATAAAATTAATTTTTTCTATTTATTCTAATTCTTTGTCATTATTGAACTTTGGTCTCTTTAGACAAATACAGTTGCTATATATCCTGTTTTGTGTAGTTTCTAATATTTTCAAAAACATTTTCATATTTAATTTTAAACTTCTTTTGAGGCACATAGGGCTGCCTGTTGGGCTTTCTGGTTTCAATTCACAGAAATATGATCAGGTTGCTTCAACTAATGGGTTAAGGACCAATAGGGAAAAAATGACAAGGAAACCATCTTAACCTTTCAGGCAGAAGCCACAGAGAACTTAGATATCAAAATTTACATAGTTGATTTAATGTACTTTTGACAGTACATTTAAAGCAGTTTTTTTTTTTCTTCTTGATAGTTGTGATGAGAGGAGGATAGACATCTGTGAATGCTTGTCCCAGAGTCTCTCTGCCTCTGACTTTAGCCTTTTCTCCTCTGAACCTCATGGTTCCCTCTGACTCATGATTCCTACAATTTTATGGCTTTTTTTCTTCAGCCTGTCTAATTGCCTGTGTGTTTCTGTGCACGTAAGTGTCTGTCCAGCCTATTTGTATTGATTTCACGTCAGGCATGAATCCATGACACAGATGTTATGGGATCCTTGGAGTGTCACTTTTCTGGGCAGAAACCTCTGTGGCTGGTGGCTTCTTTGTCCAAGTTTTGCTCGGACTTGCTGGGCTTGTTCTGCCTACTCAGCATGGCAGACTGTGCTTGGTTCATGCTACAAGCCTGGATCCCACACCTGCCAAGGGTGAGTCAGGCGTGGAGCAGCGAGGGTTGTGTGAGTGAGCATGGGGTCCATCCACTGCACACAGTCAGACATGCCTGCTGCTGCAGCGGGGCAGGCAGCTTCAGGTGCCGGCACAGGTTCTGGCTCTCTGTGAAGCTGTGGCCAGACCAGGCACACCACAAACAGCTTCCACGGTTGGCAGTGGGGAACGTGGTGGCACCTGGAAGCTTGGAGATGCCAGGAACCACAGAGCCCCAAAGAGGGAGTAACAGCCCTGGCTCAGGGAGCTCCCAGGTCTGGGCTCCCTGACAGGTGGCAGATATTCACTCCTCTTTGCCTGCAACATGGTGAGCAAGGGGCATGTTTCAGCCCTTTTTGTCTTAAGGCTCTTTTAGCCTCACCATTTGGTGGGTCCCAAGTTATTGTCCTGTGACCAGGAAGAATGAAATATTCAGACAAGTAAAGGGTGAGCAAGACAAAGAGGAGCTTTACTGAGCAATAGAACAGCTCAGAGGAGACCTACAGGGGATAGCTCCTTTCTCTAGTCAGGGTGTCCCGTCAAGAGTTCAGCTCCTAGCAGATTGAGTACCTCCTCTCTGCAGCTGGTCATCTTATCATCTGTCCCGGTCTGGCTGAGCCCAGGTCTTTTACGGGCCTCAGGGGGGAGGAAGTACGTGACAGTTGGTTCATGGGCGACCATCAGTGGGCCTGGAAAAGGCACCACAAGTTCCCACTCCAGTCCACAGGACTGGCAGCCCAGCCCCGCTCTGTGGCTTGAAGGTGGGGCTTCACCAGTGACCTGCCCCCTTCTGCCCAGGAAACTGCCTCCTGCCACTGTCCATGGCACCCAGGCTCCTCGCACCAAAGGGCACCTGCAGGTCAGCATCTAGCTGCCCTCAGTTCCCTGTTGGCTTCCCTGCAATGCTCGCCAGTGCCCAAAGTCCAGAGGGGGCCGAGGCAGCATGAGGGTGGCATATCAGCACTGTCCCAAGCATGTGCACAGTCAGTCAGGTGGTGACAGTGCTTGGGCTCAGCCCCAACCCCATTCTGAGGTCAGAGCAGGTGTGGGAGCAGGGAGAGGCCAGCAGCAGGCACAGACACCCCCAAGCCTGTGAGGAAAGCAAGAGCCTTCCCAACTGACCATGAGCGCAGAGTGCTGCAGAGACACCTGAGTCCTGTGCCTGGGATGGCAGGGCTCCCACCCAGTCCATGGAGCATGTAGGCAGCCCCAGCCACACTTGTTCATAGCTGGGGTGGGGGGCTCTGGGTCCTCGCTGGGCCCCTCTGCCCAGCCCTCAGTGCTAAACCATGCTGCTCCCCTATCCATGGGTAGCTTGGCCCAACCCCATTGCAGTGGACCCCAGGGCAGTAGGCTCTAGGGTGGGCTCCCACTTGTCCCTGCCTCCTGCCAGCTCCATGGAGCATGGCACCACCCTGGGCTCAGCTCCACCTCCTCCCTGTGCCCTCCCTGCAGCAGCAGTGGGCAAGAGTGGTGACATGGGACAAGGTTCTGGAGCAGTAGAGGCTCCAGACCTGGAAGCGGGTCTTGCCTGGCCACATGAGGGTAGGGGTGATGCAGTCGGCTGCCTCAGGGATGTGGGGTGCAGGGGACCCACCACTGCCATTGCTGTTCCTGCAGCCGCTCCTGCTGCCACTACTCACACCTCCCTGCTGCAGCCTGCACGGTGGCAGTGGCCATTCCAGATGGCCCACTGCTGCCATCACAGAGACCCAAGGGTAAAGAGGTGTTTTTTTCCCACTTCTTGTGCCATATGAGGCTATCAAGTACTCAAAGTATTGCACACCTCCTGGCAAGTAGAGTTTCATATTATTTCAATGTGACAAGTATGGACATGAGATCTCAGGAAAGTTGCCTGATTTGTTCATGTCCACTCAGTTGCTGGAGGGTGATTTAGATTTAGTGCACAGTTTTCCTGAAACTTATATATTCAATGATCATACAAGGACCTCACTTAGCAAAGCTATACTACTGAAACAGTCATTGCAAAATTGTAGCTGAGACAGTGAAAGATATCTGACCTAACCAACTCCATCTTGCTTCTAGCCTCCAAGCTGTCCCTGTTCATTCCTGGGTGTAGGCTGAACTAGCTTTGAGAGGAACTTAGTTTATAGTTTATGGTTTAGTCCTTTCTCAAAACACAGCTCCTTCTTACCTGGGGACTAGACTGTCTTTGTGGCTAACATTAGCCACAAGAATAGAAATTATGGTTTAGGAGTCATGCAGCTTGAGGCTACAAGATTCTGATTCTCCCTAAACTGCTTCTAGGATCGTGCTTGAGACATTTTGCAGACCCTGCACTTGATGAATCAGCTGACAACACCCAGATCGATAAGCTGGCTCATCTGATCTTGTGGCCACCACCCAGGAACTGACTCAGTGCAAGAAGGCAGCTTCAACTCCCTAAGATTTCATCTCTGACCTGACCTATCAGCACTCTTGGCTCACTGGCTTCCCCCAACCCACCAAGTAGTCCTTAAAAACTCTGATTCCCCAAATGCTCAGGGAGACTGATTTGAGTAATAATATAACTCTGGTCTCCTGCACAGCTGGCTCTGTGTGAATTAGTCTTTTTCTATTGCAATTCTCCTGTCTTGATAAATCGACTCTGTCTAGGCAGCGGGCAAGGTGAACCCAATGGGCAGTTACACAACTATGCATATTTAGCTTGGTTTAACTTAACATCCTTAGTGTCCCTAATAAGTTATTCATCTTTCTGATCTTCAGTTTCTTTATAAAGTCAGAGCCTTATAGGGTTGTTTGGAGATTAAATGATATGATGCACATAAAGCCATCAGCATAGTGCCAAGGGGCTAATGATTTATAGCTATTTTGATTTGTTTCTAGTATCTGAAGTATTTGAACATTTGTATCTTATAATGTCCTTTTTGGGCAAAATTACCCACCAAAATAATTGAGAAGATAAAAATTATTCTTTTTATCTTCTCAGTTATGTTTTCTTTAAAAATGCTCTTCCATTTCTAAAACTTCTTTCAGATTATTAACAGTGATGGTAAGGAGGTTGAAATTGAGGATAATGATGACAACTAAGATTTACTGAACAATAGTCTGCTAAGCACTTTACTTATGTCACTGAATTTTTTTAAACATCAACTTAAAGTGTTTATTATTTTATCCGTATTTACAGATGAGAAAACTGAGGCTCTGAGAGATGACATCATAAAGCCTTATAAGACCCAGGTCTGTCTCACTTTAGTTCCAGAGGTTTTAACCAAGACACTTGCTGTTTATTATTTTTCTTTACCATTTTTTTATTATACTTTAAGTTCTAGGGTACATGTGCACAATGTGCAGGTTTTTGTTACATATGTATACATTTGCCATGGTGGTGTGCTGCACTCGTTAACTCGTCATTTACATTAGGTATATCTCCCAATGCTATCCCTCCCCCCTACCCCCACCCCATGACAGGCCCCAGTGTGTGATGTTCCCCACCCTGTGTCCAAGTGTTCTCATTGTTCAATTCCCACCTATGAGTGAGAACATACCATTTTTGATAATAGAATCTATTCCTCAGTAGTCATGGGGCCCATAATCACCTAATCACTGTTTTTAATCACTTAGCTACGGTGATTGTTCTAAGATTTGTCTACCTAACCAATTAATTGTCCTCTTGTGTTTTTTGCTTTGTTTTAGTTTGCGTATGTATTTATTTTTACACAGATCTAGAAGGCAAATTCCTTATCTCTCTGGCTGCTAAGCTTTGAGGATACTGAACTCCAAATTTCTAAATGTCCATGTCTCTAGTTTCATGTATAAGTCAGTCTGACAATCAATTGACAGCAGAGGAAGTAAAGCAGGGTAAGATAAGATGAAACCACCTTTGCAAAAATCATAACAGTGAGAAAATTATGACAGTAAAAGAGATCTGATCTAAACCTCCAAACTGTGCTTGGTCATTCCTGGATGTGGGCCAAGCTAACTTTGGGAGAAATTTATAGTTTAAGTGATAATATCCTTTCCCAAAACTAAACTGCCTTTGTAAAACTAAAGAAAGGCCAGGAGGTTAGGATGGAGTCCACTAAAATGTAGGTGTAGCATCCATTATTTTGGAGGTCATGAGATGTGCAACTTCCCCAATTATTCCTGCAAATAACACTGAAGCAAGAAATTTTCCCTGATCCCTTTGTGGGTGGGAACTGGAGTGCATGGGTGCTGGCAGGGGCAAACTCCACTCACTTGAACCTGCTTTGCTCAACCCCTTGAGGGAGGGAGTATACAGGTGAGGGGGTGCAGGAGCTGGGGCAAGCACTTTTGGGTGCCAGCAGGAATGAACTCTGTACCAGCCCCACGGCAGCATCTAGGGGGGGTGCCCACGATCCCTGAAGCCCCAGAAGGAGAGTTACAGTAAGTGCTCTTTTAGCTTTGCCATCTGCAGATGGCTTAAGTGTTAACAGCTCAGTGAAAGGTCAGTGTGACAGCTTTTTGCGCCCACACCCAACTTCTCATCCAGTGTCCAGGAGGAATGAGTTCGCATGAACAAATTTGAAGGATGGTGAATGTGGGGGATTTTATTTCCAATGAAAGTGGCTCTCAGTGGGAAGGGGAGCTGAAAAGGGGATGCAGCAGGAAGGTAATCTTCCCCTGGAGTCCAGCCACAGCTAATCTCTTCTGGAAAGCTCTGCCATCAAGCCATGTCTCTGAAGTTAAGTTGCTTCTTTCCAGTATTCAACTGTAGTCCTTGACATCCAAATGTTTCTCCTTTTCTCTGCTGGCAGAGCCTGGGGTTTTTATGGGCACAGGATCAGGGGTGGGGTAGGACATGGGTAGTTTTGGAAAAGGCAATGTTTGAGCAAGAAAACAGGAATGTATGTTCTCACTTTGGGCTGTGGTTCCAGGCTTGAGGTTGGGGCCCCTGCTGAGGACCCACCCTCTTCTGCCCAGAATTTTCCTGCATTCTGTCTCTATCAACATCACTATTGTAGAACCTACAATAGGCCTTTTGAGATATCTTTTCAGGCTTTTCCATTTCTGACTACTGAATGGCCCCCCCCAGACCAGCAACTCCTCTGTGGTCCCCATCCAGAAGCTGACTCAGTGTATGAGGGCTGCTTTTGATACCCCTATGATTGTATCCCCAACCAGTCAGCATTCACCCTTTCCTAGTCCCCAGCTCACCAAACTATCCTTGAAAAATTCTAGCCCCTGAATTGTGGGGGAGGCTGATTTGAGTAATAACAAAACTCCAGTCTCTCATTTAGCCAGCTCTACTACTGGCTATTTTTCTCTACTGCAATTCTCCTGTCCTGATAAATTGGCCTTGCCTAGCCGCAGGCAAGATAAGCCCATTGGGTGGTTACAAGTACAGTCTTGATGGTTTTGTATACTTGGATCTTGTTGTTCCTAAGACAGCAGTGCCCCTACTTTTAAAGGTTTTGTGTAGAATTAGATTTATTAAGATATACAGCATTCACGGTTCTTTCAAAGCTAGTTCAAGTTCTGTAATTTGCCAGCAAAGCATTTTAACTAATAAAATACTATTACCTCCTAAAATGAAAAGAAGCAGAGTATAAGATTACACAATTTATAAAATAAAAAAATTACAATAAAAAACAAAAAAATAAAATTAGAGCCATAGAAAATATTTCATAGGGAATTTAAAAAATTACAGTGTAGAAAATGATTACTAATGGTGTTAAATTAAGTGTAGCCTAAAGCGACCTCATTATATATTTATTTTCAGTTTAGACTAAAGGTTTCTCCATTCATAGTGAACTGTAACTTCAGAGAATGTTCAAATAGACTGTCACCTATTGCTATAAGAGGTAGCCAAGTCTGCCAGTCACAGGTGGACAACTGTTCAAATTGTGTTTAAATAAGGCCAACATCAAACAGTAACCAATCCAATTGTTTCTGACCTCACTTTCTTTTCTGTATGTCACTTTCCTTTTTGTTTGTTCATAAATGTTTTCTGACTCTGTGGCAACCCTGAAGTCACTCTGAACCTACTCTGATACTGGGAGCTGCCTGATTCATGAATCCTTCTTCGCTCAATTTAGCTCTGTTAAATTTAATTTATCTAAAGTTTTTTTTAATAATGATGATTTCAGAAATTGAAAATTTGTGATTTTGTAAATAAGTATGCTTAATTTCCTAACAAGGGTATTGGTTCATTTCATGGTGATTATGATTGGTAATAAACTTAAAATCTTGTTCATTCATTTACATTCATTTCCTTATTCATTTACCAGCTACTATTTATGTGCCATAGTATTTTGGCTTTCCTGTTAACTAGAATATAAAAATGAATAAGACATAGTTCCTGCCCTCTTGGAACTCACAAGCCAGTTATGGAAACAGATAATTATGGAACTATCTCCTAGTCCTACAGAAAAGATACTATGGAGCAACAAGGACTAAATGATTCTAATGAAAATTAAAGCACTATGTCAAGAGAAGACTTTGTAAGCATGACATGAAAAATAAAAATCATAAATACAAAGAGGGTTAATAAATTTTACTCTATAAAAATAACAAATAAAAAATCAAAAGCAAACAATATTCCATAAAAATGTTTACCTCACAAATGGCAGTGTACGTAATATAAAATAAACTCTCACACATGATTAAAAAAACTCACAACAAAATGGGCCAAAGGTGTACACAAGGCTGTTCAATGATCCATGTAACTGTATTGGCTGTACAAATGCCAATAAACACAAAAGAAGACATAATGCCATATCAGGGAAAAATACAAATTAAGACAAGAATAAATAATTTTCAAATATTAGATTGGCAAAGATTAAAAAGATTATTAATATTGATTCTCTGTTGGTGAAGATATGAATGTAAAACAAAGTTTCACATACTTTGAGGCATTTATTCAAGCTTTTTGGAAGCCAATTTGGAAAAAGACATCAAAAGTAGAACTCTAACTCAGCAAATGTTTTGTATTTAACCCAGCCTATATTTAATTTAAAAGATGACAATTACAATGCTATATAAATGTATTATAATGTAATTATAATATTGGAGCCAACTTAATTATATTCTGAGAACTAATTAATGCTATGTAAAAAGGAATATACACACACTTAAGTGTACATGGGAATGTTTGTGTAGGCATAGACTACATACCAAAATATTGTCCACAGCCACCTGAGAAGTGGTAGAATAGAAAATCTCAATTTTTACTTAGACACAGCTGCCTGTTTTTGTCCATTTAAACAAATGAGTTTGATTTAATTATATACTGAAAATACTAAAAAAAATTACATAAAATTATGAAAAAGAGGATGCACAATGTGACTTTACTATGAAGATGGTGTCACTTTAGCTTTTTACTCAGCGAAAAATAGCCATTAAATGAAAAGTGGAGGGTATTCTGTAAAGGGGAGAAAATTCATAGAGATATGAGAGAGTAGATGATAGGGCACAAAAATGGCCCAGGAAACACAGGAGAAGTAGCAAAAACCAAACACCTTAGATCTCAATGCTCTGAAATTTTGCATAATGCTATTGGAGGTTTATGCTTTCATCACTCGCAAAACTCTAGTTGTTTTGCTACATATATATTTTTTTCTAGGATCTTTACCCTTGAGAGGTAAAGGTATGCTTTATTATCTGTATCAATAATAATAATAGCAATAACAAGATTTGTTATCACATAGAAATTCTACTTCAGTTTTCTGCACTATGAAACAGAAGCTTTTGGATGACAGAAAGAACCAGCTAATCGGGTTATCTAATCATTCCCTTCTTTCTTCTTTTATACCACAGTCCCTATCTATTTCTAAATGACTTAAACAATGGAGATCCTCTTTCTCTTGTGGGGCCAAACTACCAGATGATAGATTTAATTTCCTGAAAGTGTTCATGATATCCACCTAAAACACCAGTCTCTAATTATAACACTGACTCCTTTATACCTTTGTTTATGATTTTGTAGCTCTCCGACGGTGTATTTTTGGCATTATTTAGATATTTTTGAATGCACATTTCATTTTTCTTCTGCTTATGTCATAATTTCTTGATTTAATTTACGAAATTTTCCTTGCTAGTAAATTGAGACTGTAACATTATGTAACCCATAATAAATTTATCTAGAAAAATTAAATGCTAAATAAATTAATGTTATTGTGCATAACGCCATCAGATTAAAAAAAAGTGATTATAAATCCAGATTTCCTACACCTAGCATTTTCCCTAGTAATACCTTACTTTTAAAATGGGGTAGTCATTGAAAGGAAAGGGTTCTCCACATTATGACACATGCTTTAAAATTCACAGCCATTTCTCATACCTTAAAAAGCATTTTGTGGGCTGTGTGAGGGAAAAGTGGGGGATGGGACAGTCTCAATAGGTTCTGCATTAGCTCATTAAATACTAAAATACCATTTCTATTTTACATAATTTAACATGGCAAACTATAAAAAAGGTGAAACTGGCAACCCCTAGGCATGCGTTTTAAAACATCCTCATTTAGATGCTAATTTTGATTCTAAGTGTATGACTGGCTTAAAAAAAAGCCATTAACAACGGGCCAGATTACTTAAAAGGGATTATTAGGCAAATATGTGAGGGTGTTCTGATACCAAGTGGCCTCTTTTATGACCAAATACAACCACCTCAAGTAAAAAGGGATGAAGGTATTTGTTTTAAAAGGAAACTGAAATCACACAATAGGTTTTAAAAAAGAAAAAAGTAGATAATAATCACCCTAAACATAAAATGTGCAGCTAATAAATAAGGTTACCTTTTCCCTAGTGCTAGAGGAATATGAGTTACTGTAACATCTATAGCATTTGAAAATATGAGGCAGGGTTGGTCAGACACAGCCTTGTAACAAAAATCTGTTTAATAATTTCTTACACTGCCTTTTGTGTTAATGAAGTCCCCACCATGACAGAAAAAGTGAAACAAGAAAAATAACAGACAAGAAAGGAAAGTATGTTATCTTCAGCTGAGATTGAACTGATGACTGGCAAAAATGATGATATACTAATATTAAAATGAGACCTGTCAGACAAAAGAGATATATGTAAATGTACGATACTGTATAAATAAATGAGTTGTAGAGGATGGGCAGATGATTGTGTAAGTACATCACAGCCAAGCAATGCTGAACTGGCCTTGAATATGGTTCCCTGCTAAACACACGCACATTTGTCAGTATGAGGAGGACAAAGGAAGTTTGACCAGTGAAAACATGCAAACCTATAGAAACAGTCATATTTTCTCTTTGAAATTATTAGACAATTCATCTTTCCTTTCTCATCATTGGCTTCTCTGTGTTCAGTTTCTTACAGCTTGAAGTTCTCCAAGAAGCTGCTAGACTACAGTAATTCTCCCTTATCTGTGGTTTTGCTTTCTACAGATTCGGTGGTGAACCGAGCTCTGAAAATATTAACATATTTTAAGAGAGAGAAAGAGGAAGACCACATTTACATAAGTTTTATTATAGTATATTGTTATAATTTATTGTATTATTACTCTTGTTTATCTCTTACTGTGCTTAATTTATCAATTAAACTTTATTATAGGCATGTATGTATGGAATCAAACATAGTAGATAAAACGTTCGGCTCTATCCATGGTTTCAGGCATCCTCCAAGGGATCTGGAAGGTATCTCTTGTGGATAAGGGGTGCTACTATAATTTACTTCAATGGCTTTTTCATTGTGTGATTGCTAATTGTTTAATTGTTTTATACCTCTTACAACAATATAAACAATTGTGGGATAGGAAAAAATAATTTTTTTCACTACCCTTCATAGTCCTTAGTTGGGACAAATCCCTGTATCAAAAGACAGATTAGCAAGAGAAAAACAAAAACAGAAGTTTATTAACATGTATACCTCACATACCCACAAATGCAAAATGAGTAAATCTCAAAGAGGTGACTTCTAATTTAAGCTTAAATACCATCATCTACTGAAATAAAGAAAGAAGGGTGAGGGCAAAACTAGGTTATTAGGAGGTGGCCAGGAAAATCACCTTAAACAAGGATAAGGTTTTTATGCAGATTTAAGTCAGTGCCTTCTCCATTGATAAGAGTCAGTAGATTTAGAATCATTCTCTTCCAGGTAAAGAGAGGGAGATACCCTTACTAATGGAGGTTTCCTTTATAAATATACATTTCTCTTACCAAAGGGTAATTTCTATTTTCAGAGCTTCTCCTGTGTCTGCAGTTTCTCAAAATAATCAGCTCAAAATAAGCCTTAGGCCAAAGAGGCATATTTTGGGGTGGCATAATTTCAGTTTTCTATACTCATATTTTGGGTTTAGCATATTTTTGTTTCCTACAAAGTAAAGGGTGAGGGGTTATTTCCTACTCATTTTCTTTTGTAGCTTGCAGAGTGCCTTGCCTATTGCTACTTAGTGAGTTCTCACTGAATGAATGGGTGGATGGATAGTTGGATGGATGAATGAGCAATTTCAGATTTTTTCTCATCGCCAATTAAATTTTAAAATAATATTCACCCAGACACCCAAGGTACCTTTTATCTTTCCAGATTCTTTTTTTTCCTTCAGATTACCCAATATTCTGTAGCCAAAATGGCTGGCTCACTGATTCCTGAATCCACCCCTCCCCTGCCTGTTCTGTGTGCCTTGGCCATGCTGTGAACTCTATCTGGAATATCATTTCTACCCTCCTGTATATCTGCCTCTCAAAATCCTATCTGCTTTCAAGTTCCATCATAAACATCAGCTTGTCCATTAAACCTTCCTCTTGACTGAGTATTATGTATCTTTTCTTTCAACTTTCTACTTCCTATCACTTCTTTCAACAATGATGTCTGCAATATTCTGTTTTATTGCAATATCTCTCATTTTAAACTCTCAAGTTGCTTAGTTTTCTTTCTTATTATTATTATTATCCCTCTTTATTTTTTGTCTCATTTTGGCTGTTTGATAATTGTAACTGTAATAGGTTCACTGCCTGATGCACACAGCAAGTCGATACACCAAGATACCTGGTTGTAGAAGAGAAAGAGGATTAACACTAGGGTCACCAAATGAAGAGCGGGAAAGGAGCCTCAAATCTGTCTCCCCGAGGAGTTTGGTGCTAGAGTTTTTAAGGGTTGTGGAGTGTGCCAAAGTGTGGAGATTGCTGATTTGTCAAAGAGTACAAGGTGAAGTCATGGGACAGAGAGGTGAAGAAGCTGTATTCTCATGCAGCTCTCATTACTCTGTGGGGGTCTTCAAACTGGTTGCTAGAATTTGGGATCTGAAAAACATCTTAAGCAATCCTTAAACAAAAGACTTATGATTCTAATGTCAGGGATCCTGTCTATAGGTACAACAGGGATGCAAATCAATTTTTATAGTCTTACGACCCTAATGTCAGAAATCCTATCTATAGGAATAATGGAGATGCAAATGATCAGGATCTATTGCTGTGTGACTTTTGGCGACAAGGAAATGGGCCAAAGTGCAACTTGATTAATGCTTAATTGTAACTATATTTCTGTCCAGAATCTGGCGTGTATTATAATTCTTGTCAACCCTGTAGGGACAGTTTCATCATAAACTTTTTAAGGGTAGAAAATGGAGTATGATTTATGTTGCTCTCTCTAATATTGTTTTTCAAACTGCAGATTTCAACCCATTAATGGGTTCTAAAATTGATATAGTGAGTTGATCACTTTGTATAAAGTAGATTATAATAATAAGTTATTAATTAGAGTAGGATAGAAAATATCAGAATGCATCACACTTATTAAGGTTAAATATTGTTTCATGAAATCTTCTTTGAGTCATATAAATATATTTCTAAGCATACACTGTGTCACAGTATAAAATACATTTTTACTGTTTCTTGGAGTGAAAATTTTCAATTATTGCCTGAGCTTTTAGCTCAGTTACTTGTACATAATAGGCAAATCAATAATAATTTTTAATAACAGAATGAATTTCTATGAATGTCTTTATTTATTTTAAAATACCTTATGCATATTCAGTAATGCATATCTCTACAGATAGATTTTACTGTCAAAATAACATTGATAACCATTACTTCACTTCAGGAATGATAGAAGACTTAACATTGACAATTCAGAGAAAAATGCTGTTAAAGTGTAAAGTATCTTTACTTTTTAGGGGCACTTTAATGCTTAGCTTTTGAGGTTTTTCTATTTGAATAGTGTGGTCCATTTCTATTCATTCCTAATGGTTTTTGTTTCTTAATTCTAGTCTCATGAAAAGGCTCTAAATAAATGTAGATTTCAATTAAAAGAGGCTAGACTGTTATTTATAATTAACCATCCTAATAGTATGAGATTGTTTACTAGCCAAATGAAATAGAAATGGTGGCTTTTACAATAAATTCAGGGTTGGAGCTTGTTGCAGCATATTTGACTTTCTGTTATGCCAACACAGCTGGAGGCAGATGGTGGAAGTGGTTCCGAGCTGCCTGCCCATGAATAATGGTAGGCAAGGGGAGCTCAGCCCTGCGGGAGGGTTCTGGCTCTGCCACTTTTAGGAGAGACTCAGAAATACCTCTTTGTGTTTAGAGTATTGTTACCTCTGAACAGGATAGAGACCCCCTGCTAAAGAGCAGGAAATAGGGAGCAATGCAGTTTGAAATTAAAGTGATTACTTCACACACAAACACCCACACCCCATAACAGACAGCACATGGGCTGTGGAGTCTGCCTTCCCTTTCTGACTGGGAAACCCTATGCTCCTTTTTTTTTTTTTTTTTTTCACTTTTACCTTCGTGGGCACCATAATCTTCTATCCCTGTTGTTAATTTTGACACACTTCCAACACTTGCATAATAATGTTAAGAGAATTGCAGTCTTAGGGCTTAATGTTAACAAACTTATCCAAGTTGATAAGATGGAGTTGACAACACTGCACACATTTATGGGGGTATGACTGCTATGATCACTGGCATCTCTGTTTTGTATACCTTCACCTCTCTCATTTTCATTTATCATTGTATTTTCTCACTTCTTTTCAACATTTCCTGCTCACTAATACATTCATGGATTTGGCAGAATATAGTGGTCTGTAGCAATGCTTTGGTCATCAACCACTTTGGCTATCACTGCCATACCATTGTCATAGGTAACGTCTTTCCTCTCCTGTGTGCCTTCAACAAGGCTAGCATGACAACCAGATAGGACTGCACTGACCTTTAAAAAATTTTAAAGATGTTTAAATTATTTAGTTTGAAGGTTATTATTTATCTTCGTTAAAGACTTCAAGTCAATAAGAATTATTTTTCAGAAGATAGTATGCTATCCTCCAGTTAAAGGGGAATAAAAATAATTTTGTCAAAATGTTAGCATCATTTTTACCTTAGTCCTACTTCAAAGTATTTGGTTTGGATGATTACAGATTGTTCTTTGGCACTAAACACATCCCTAAATACCAGCAATGTGACCTAAAACTGTGCTATCCAATATAGCAGTCATTAGTCATGTTTTAGTTCTAATTTAAGTGAACTGAAATAAAATAAATTCTATTGCTTAATTAAACTAGTCATATGTCAACAGATCAATGTCCTCATGTTGCCAGTGTCTGTCTACCCTTTTGGAGAGTGCAGATATAGAACATTTCCACTGCTGCAGAAACTTCTTTGGGTAGCACTATTCTAGGGCCTTCTATCCTTAGTCCTATACTTCAGGATTCCAGGATAGTATGCAGCACCCCTAAGACTACTTTAAAGAGTTGTATACTAGCCTCAAATTGTTCACTTGACATTTTTTTTGTTTCTTTCTTCTTTTGTTCTTTTTAAATTTGTGTTATTTAGGAATCAGAAATCTCCAAGGGCACTTTGTTGAAATCATAAGTAGTGGAGTAGAAAATGATACAATTTTTCAGTAAATATTTTTGGAGTACATAGTTGAGGCCATACAATGTGCTAGGTATTGCAGATAACATAGCTAGGGAGAAAGATATAATCTCTGCCTGTATGGTGATAACATTGCAATAAGGGGCACACACAAAAACCAAATGCATATATCTCTGAGATGTGTGTAGAATCCCAGATTCCCTCCCTTTTTCTAATGGAGAATGGAATAGAAGTCCAGAAGTGCTGAAGATGAAACAAACCATTTGAATTGGGCTACCAATTGTCTGGTGATTCATTTAGATTTAGAGGTATCTAATATTTTTACGCCAAACTGAAGAATATCCTTACAACCTAAACACATTGCAGCTTCTGGTAAGAAAAAGAAAAAAAGTAGGAAGAATAGATGAAGCTGAAGGCAGATAAGGTGAGAGAGTAAGGGACATGCCTGTTTTAGAGTAGAACTTTGTAATGGGTCTTACAAGAGGCTTTCAGAATTCTGGTCTGTCACAGGGAAGTGTGAGCCCTGCATTCATTCATCTACTTGGTCATGCATTCATTCATTTACTTGTTCATTTTTTTCTATTCAGCATTTTCTGTGTTTGGTAATGTGCCCTAAGAGTAAAAGAACTTCAGGATCCATTTAATTTTAATCTGTAGTCATAAGACAGCTGGAATACACTAGAATTGGATCCAAAATTTAAATGTCCCATTCACATAGTTAAATCAAAGAGGTGGGTGATCCCTGTTCCAGTATATTGTTATGATGTCCACTTGAAAGTTCAAAACCTTGGAAGAGGCCGGGGTGGTGGCTCATGTCTGTAATCCCAGCACTTTGGGAGGCCGAGACAGGTGGATCACTTGAGGTCAGGAGTTCGAGACCAGCCTGGCCAAAATAGTGAAACCCTGTCTCTACTAAAAATACAAAAATTAGCCAGGTGTGGTGGTGCATTCCTAAAATCCCAGCTACGCGGGAGGCTGAGGCAGGAGAATATTTTGAACCCAGCATGCAGAGTTTGCAGTGAGCTGAGATCACGCCACTGCACTCCAGGCTAGGCAACAGAGTGAGTGAGACTCCATCTCAAAAAGAAAAAACAAAACAAAAAACCTTGGAAGAAGGCATGTATGCCCCCAAATGCATTTGTTTTTATCCTGTCTTTGTCTGTTGCAAGCAAGTTTTATTAAACATGGACATTGCCTGACCCGTAAGTGGGGGTTAGGGATTGATTTGGGAGAACATGTTGAATGTCTTCAAGGTTTTGTCTAAATGGGCATTGAGATTGCTAGTGATGGGGTTCAGAACGTGCTACCCCAAAATATCGCACTTTGAATACTGAATATTTTAAACTGAAAGAATTTGAGAAAGAGGGCAGAAACAGGAAGTTCACTTTCACTTTCCCCTATCTTTCTCCCCTGAAGCAGATCAGAAGAACCTCATGTGAGAAGTGTTTTCCCTTATCTAGAGAAAAGAAGCATCTTTGTCTCCAAAGATGAAGAAACACAGAGAAGAATCTGAACGAACAAGCTTGCTAAGTTTCCCCCCGTTTATTACCATTAGATCACACTCTTTTGCCCTATCATATTTCTCCATAATGGCCTACTCTTCATCAAACCTACTATAAAATACTCCGATTTACCCATTTTGGGGGGGGGGGTCTTCATTTCCTTATGAAGACTCTCATGTCAGGTAAAACTCATATTCAGTATTTGCGTACTTTTATTTTGTAAATCTTTGGTTATTGGGGCCTCAGCCATGAATCTAAGATAGGTAAAGGAAAAGATATTTTTCTTCCCCTATATTAGATTGCTACATTTTTTCCCTGACAACTGAGAGATAAATTGATCATCTGTAGTCAGATAGTCTGGTGTTAATGGCACCTCTTTCTAGACAACTCCTCAAACAACTTCTAAATAACTTCTTGAGTGATGATGTTTCTATCCTTCTTACTAAAAAAAAAACCTCGTCCTGCTTAACATATGCTTTGCTAATTTTGTGTTTCTAACCCCATCACATTGTGTGGCATCCTTAACAAAATCAGTACATTTCACTTACTTTTGTGACTGATACATGAAGCACAGGGATCACACTTGAAGTAACAAAGCTCTGAAGCCTCATTTCAATACTATTTAGTTGGTTACCTGTGTAGTCAGTTGAACGCCCAACCCATATGTCCTATGAGAGAAGGAATCATATTTGTCTGGTCCAGAGATGGTTCCCCATTACCAAGCATATGACTCAAATGTAATTTGCCATCACTACACTTGCAAATACACACACATGTAAGCGCACGCACACACACACACACACATTGTTGGAGGGGTGAAAATGGATAAGTCAATCAGCATGTAATCTTGATCTTTTCTTCTACAGATAGCTTACTGAAATTTAAGTAGACGTAATTGGAGGGTACTCTAGTGTTTATTGAATATTGTATAGACTCCATTCTTCCTTGATGTATTTTCAAAGAAGGTTCTCTGTAGTTATTTTCTCTTCTGTCAAAAGATAGGGATAGTGCTGGTGCCAGGTTCTCGACACTGAAATGGGCCTAATGGTTTGGGTTACAGCTTGGGGTTCTTTTAGGTGGGTATTCAATTGGCAGTATAATTCTTGCTGGAAGAGCAGATTTTCTGAGTTTGAATCCTGGCTCCACTGCTTTCTAGATTTTTGGACTTCAGCAAAGTTACTTAACTTCTCTGTGCTTCAGTTTTTATTTGTAGAATAAAGATGATAATTGTACCTATCTTACATACATTGTAAAATACTTTAAATTGTTCCTGGCACACTGAGTGCTCAATTAATTTTAGTAATTGTTATTATTATTTTATTTTCCCAAGATTCATAGCTTACTGCCAAATATAATACGTGCTTAAAATTGAAATGAACAAATGAATGAGTGTGTGGTGAATACCTTCTTCTGCTTAGAAAATATATCTGTGAGTTTTTTTTTTACTGCTGCTAGAATAGAAGTGTATGGAGAAATGATATATGTCCATCCAGCTTTCATGACCCTTACTCAATGGAAGAGGGAGGTGAGAGCAACATAAGTAGCCTTTTGCTTTCTAAAATTGGTTATTTTACTGCAATTCATTAATTGCTTTCATTCTGCCACATTTATCTATAATTAAATTGCAGAAAATATATTATTTTTACACTTATTGAATGAAGAAAGTGGGAATTTGCCTGCAAGGAGTAGATGGGAGTGGATGCAAATGTTTATTTTATTAAAATAATTAAAACGTATAGAAGAAATAATACTAACAATATCAAGGATAATAACAGTAGGCATTTATTGAGTGTTGTGTGTTCAATTAATTTATAATTAATTCATATATACAATCTCATTTAATATTTACAAGACCTCTATGAAGTAGGAGTTAATATTACCCCATTATGATGAAACTAATATTTGAGAAAGTTAAGTACCTCCGTCAGTGTCACACATTAAAAGAGGTGTTTGGAACCGGCTAATCTAATTTCATAACGTGAAACCGTAAAATACTGTCGTAGGTTGGAAAAAACAATGGTCAATTAGCAGTGTGCTGTTAAACCAGCTCTCTGAAAACAAAAGCAAAAGTTTTGATTTGTAGCATATGCTGATTTCCAAGTTGGAAATGCTCCCACCATAGCCATGGTCACCTTCGAGATGACAGTGTGATGTCTACTGGCTCCCAGAATTCATGAACCTTAACAGTCAGCTCTGGCTGCTTCAGCCCAGCACTGGTGGAGGTAACTAGCCCCTCAGTGTGGCTCAGGGGCTTGCCAAAGATGTGCAGCAGTGGCAGTGGCATGAATAGGCAAAAAGTTATGATGATGCACAATAGGGACAACATTTCACCACGGGCACATGAAAGAAAAGAAAAAGTACCTGGATAACACATAAGAATGATTATGGTTTGGGAGGAAAAAAAATGAATTTAAGCTCATTTGGCAGAGAAGACCAGGAGCCAGATGCTGAAAGTGATTTGAACTTGGTCTAGGGATTTATGATATTTAAAAACAAACCCAAAACCTTCCTTATTAAGATAGGAATTTGGTGGCAGAAACACTCATTTACCTTAACCGAGAGAGGAAATAGACAAAACTATAGCCACATTTTCTGTTTCTGTGAATTCACAGGAACTTTCCCACAGAAAGATGTCTGAGCTTTGCTGGAAGGTGAATTCAACTTTGAAAATAAAAAGAGAAATTCATTGCTCATTTAGCTACCTTAAATCATCTCTAGGATAAGATATTATATATGTATATGCATGCATAAAACATACATATGTATATGTAGAGGGACATATATATGCAATACATGTACATAAATAATTCATTCATCTATGAGATATTAGATGAAGCACCATTTGGTACATTGAAGTATCCAGCTTTACATTTTCCAGATCTCTACTAGCCCACTCTTTCTAATGTTCACCTTCTGGAACCACGCAGGTTGCAAAGTGAATGGAAATTAGCTGTCTATGGGTGTTCATCAGACACTGAAGAATACAGTTGGGTTGCAGCAGCTGTTATTTTCTGGCAGAAACCAAATCATTTGGAATGCTGCAGAATGAGAAGCTTCCTGTCAACTGGTGGCACTTACCACAAGGGAGCAGAGGCCTTTTTACGCCTGCTCTTAATCTGCAAGTCTAGAAATTCACTCATTTTTCTTACTCAGCAATGTCTACTTTTCTCATTAACAAGAAAAATCTATGAACAGATTGACTGTGTTGTTCCTGCAGTGTCTGGAGAGACACATGTTTGCATATGGGGGTGAGATGGGTAGAATTGGCTCCTTTTAAAGATTTTCCTGTAGTCTTCTGTTTAACCTGAAATAAGCACATGGTAGTAGAAATGTACAGAAAAGATTATTAGTCTATGCTACATGAACAAGATTCCATTATTTCAGAGTAAATTAAAGGTAGCCAGAAACGCTGTCAGACTTTGGCATGATGAAAGGCAGGTGAAAGTTAAAGGAAAGACACAATAGTTTCAATTACTTTGAATCTCATAATGTCAAAGTTATGATACCCTTTGTTGCTTAACCAGTAGAATTGGTTTTAAGCCCTTTATACTCAAGTTCTTCTTGATGAAACAAAAATATGAAAAATTGCTTCTTCATGGGACACAGAAGGCTTTGTAAAATACAGTGCAGTTTTCTGTAGTTTTATATGAGGTTCTGCTTTCTACTATTTTACAATAGCTGTGCTCCACCTTCATACCTTCACCTGTGTTAGAACTTCTGAGAAGCTGAAGCATCACATATAAGAAGGTCTGAAGAATAATATCACTTGGGTTAACATGGGTCAGTTGTCTTTGGATTGTTTTGTCTATCTATCTATCTATCTATCTATCTATCTATCTATCTATCTATCATCTATCATCTATCTATCTAAATGTCTTTTTTCTTCAATCAGGTGATAGTTGTATTCCACTTTTGGTTTAATCATTAGAGTTAATGAGCTTCCAGAAAAATCAGCATCTCATGCTGTCTCTTCAAGAGTGTCAGTGAAGCTGGCTTCTGAATGTATTCTGTTAACTTTATTGCACAAACCAAGGAGCTCATAGTCTCATACTCCTATTGGATAGCCTGAAGGATGCTTGTATTTGATCAAAGTATTGCGTGTGTTTATTCATTCATTTATTTATCTATTTATTCTCTACGCAGTGACCAAAATGGAGGAAGCAACAAAATATCTATCCTGTTTAGAGCCTAGCATTTCGTGTCTAAAACCAGTGATTTTCCAAGAAAAATCTATACAACTCCACTCAATTACTTTTTACTGAGCACCTACAGAGTAATAAACCCGATGCTAGATACCATCAAATCCTTGAAGTCTAGGGAGTGTGACTGTCTTAGTCTGTTTGTACTGCCATAAGAAAATACCTGAAACTGGATAGCTTTTAAGCAACATAAATGTATTTCTCAACATTCCGGAAAGTCCAAGATCAAGGTGCTGGCAGATTCATCCCTTGTGAGGGCCCAGGCTCTACTTCCAAGGTGGCAGCTGGAATATTGTTTCCTCACATGGCAGATGGACAAAAAGGGGACAAATACCATGGTCTCATATGGCAGAAGATAGGGAAGGAGTCTAACTCACCTCTTAAGTCCTTTTATAAATCACCGGTTGACTCTATGAGGGTGGAGCCCTTATGGTCTAATAAATTCCTAAGTGCTCCATCTCTTAATACTCTTGCATTGGGGATTAGGTTTCAATATGAATTTTAGAGAGGACACAAACACTCAAACTATAGCATTGACAAACTATTTTTTTGTTGTTATCAGATTGTACGCCTTGTTACTACTTAAAAGTATAAACAGGGACTTCAAAATAAATTTATCCTCCTTTTACAAAATGGTATAATTTTTCTAGCTACATAAAATATTTCAAACCTCTCTTCATTTGGTTTATTGATGGATCCTTTAACAGATACTGTTTTAGCTGCTATTAATAATTTATAATTTTAAAAAAGTATTTGAGTATAATAACTTTTTCTGCATTTTCTTTCATTTTGTTTATTAAAATGGCTAACGACTTTTGCAAAAAAAAATTTTTTAAAGATTCAATGGCCTCATGTACTGTTATGTGTAAAAAAAAAAGAAAAAATGGATCCAATGTCTGCATACTATATAAATAAAAACAGTATTGAAAATTTTTATTTGAAGGTTTTTTTGTATTCAATTACAAAACTTTATACTTTGGTTAAAGATCTTAACATTTTCCATTTTTCCACATAAATAACAAAGAGTTCTTTGGAAAGACATTACTAGTGTATAAAATGCTGTTGCAAATTAAAAAGAATCGGCAAGATAAATTTTAATATAGTCATTTGAGCTATTCAAATCTTCTCACTAAAGTTATTTCTTGTTATAACATGAAAGCTAGAGAAGAAAAATGTGTTCACTTGAGTTGATATTCAGACCAACTCAAAAGATTTCATCCTTTGACCTAAATAAGACAAAAGCAAAAAAGGGGCTCAAGATGGTCTCATTTTGTCGCAATCAGAAGTCTTCCACTTGACAGTATGAAGTCTGAAAATAATGGGCCAGATTCGCCTCCTATGGGATTGAGTGTACATATGCTGTATATTCCCATATATATGATTTAGGGCATAAATATGATATTTTTTAAATAAGGTCAAGCTATGAAAAATTTAGATATTTTAGTTCAAAACTTCATGAACTTATTTTGTTGTGAATTGGCGATGTGTGTTGGCTTTAAGTTTAGTTTGAAGTTTGGTTAATTTAAAAAATTATCAACTTACTAAAACTTAATTTTGGTGGGTAAAACACCCTATATCACTTATTGCATTCATAGTTTTAGGTTTTCAGTTTTCCAGAATATTTTCAAAAGATAAATAGGATTTCATCAATAAAGACTTTAGATTCCAAATTGTGTAGTGTGGGATGACAATGTATATACATTTAGTCATTATTTTTAACACGCATTGCTGTTCTAAGTCACTCAACAGAAAAGCTTTTCTATTGAAAATTACATTTCCTTATATTTATATTAGGCTTTCCACATTTGCAAAATGCTTTCACAGTAATGCTTTGACCAATGCTTGTTGCACTTGAATGAAAATATGAATGAATTTATTGTCTCATTTTACTCTGATAACTGCCATTTGACATTCAGTTTTATTACCCTTGCATTTCAAAAGAGGAAAGTGAAGCTCCAAGGCCACAGGGCTTCTACTGGTTTTCTTGCAAGAACTGAAACTAAAAACCAGGATAATCTTATTCCCAACCCTGTCCTATTCGCTCACATTTTTAATTAATAAAATTGCAGCACCATTGTTCTTGCTGTTTTCTATTCTAGACACTATTGCAACGTGGATCTTACTGTCAAACAGGTTTCAAACTTTTAGAAATGCCCATTTAACAAAAGTTTTAGTAAATAAAACTTTTGCTAATCAGCAAACGTCTATTGGGTGTCTGCTATGTGCAAGGTACTGAACAAAATGGGCACAGATCTGCCCTCTTGAAGCTTACACTGGAGAAGGGGCAGAGAGTCAAACATTGTAAGTAAATCAATGATATAATACATTAGCAAGTGCTCAATAATGTGCAGGAATAGGCAGCATGGATGTAAAAAGTTACCCTAGGGTAGACTGAAAAATTAAAGAAGGTAGCCAAAGAAGGTCTCTCTTACAACATGGTGTTTGAATAGAGATTTGAAAAAAGTGAGGAAGCAGGCCAAGTTGATGTGTGAGTAACAGGTGTTCTAGACAGAGAGAAGGCATGTGAAGCTTTGGTGGAGGGTGCCCTGGCCAGTAGGAGAAGCTGGAAGAGATCAGGATAACTGAAGCAGAAGTGGGGATGGTAGGTAATCAGGTCAGAGGAGAAGGCCGGGGGGAGGACAGCGCTGGGTGGTGGTGGTGACTTGAAGGCCATGGTAAGAACTGTGGCTTTTACTTGTAGTGAGATAAGTTGTGTTGGGCATAATTTATGTTCCATCAGGATTGGTTCACTGCTGTGTTGAGAATAGACTTTGAAGGCCATGGTGGAAGCAGGAAGACCAATTTCAAAGATATTGGAATAATCCAGGGAGAAATGATGATAGTATGGATAAGGGTGATAGAAGTATTGATGGTAAGAAGTCAATATATATATACATATATACACACATATATATACATATGCACATATATATACATATATATACGTGTGTGTGTATATATATATATATATATATATATATATATTTTTTTTTTTTTTTTTTTTTTTGAGACGGAGTCTTGCTCTGTCGCCCAGGCTGGAGTGCAGTGGCGCGATCTCTGCTCACTGCAAGCTCCGCCCCCCGGGTTCACGCCATTCTCCTGTCTCAGCCTCCTGAGTAGCTGGGACTACAGGCGCCCGCAACCACGCTTGGCTACTTTTTGTATTTTTAGTAGAGACGGGGTTTCACCGTGTTAGCCAGGATTGTCTCCATCTCCTGACCTCGTGATCTACCCGCCTTGGCCTCCCAAAGTGCCAGGATTACAGGCGTGAGCCACTGCTAAAGAAGTCGATATATTTTTAAGGTCTCATGAGATTCGCTCAAGGAGTAGATGTGGGGTGGAGGAGAAAACAACACATCAAAGATAAAGTGTTTGGCCTTAGCAATTAATATTATTGGAGTATCATCAATCGGTATATAAAAGACTGTGGGAAAAGCAGGTTTGGGAGTAAAGGGAGTTTGCTTTCACTATGTTTGGTTTAAGAAGCCAGTTAGCTATCAAAAGGAAATATACAAATGGTTTGGATATAACAGTCTGGAGTTCAGGGGACTCTGGATTGAATACATAAGTTTGGCAGTTCTCAGGATGTGTAAATGATACGTAGTCTTGACACTGGATGGGATCACCTATGGTGTGAGTTTATATAAGGAAGAAGAGACATCCAAAAATATGATTAAGTAGGTTTGTTTTGTGATGGTTAGTGTTGTTTCAAAGAGGGAAGAAATATATTTACATGCCAATGGGAATAATCTAGTACAGAGGGAATGGTTGTTAACATATGAGAGAGAGGAAGAATTTCTGGAACAATATTCTTGAATAGGCAAGAGAAAGGATTTAATCCAAAGTGAGTTGGGTTGTTTGCAGGTACAGACAGTTTATAGTAACAAGAAAGAAGACAGAATTACAGATGAATATAGTGATGAGAATTTGGAATGCTTGTATTTTCTTAGTGAAATAGCAAGTAAGGACAGATGCTGAACAGGAAAAGGGGTGGAGAGGAAAGTTGCTGAATATTTCCAAGGATAATGTAGAAAATCATTATCTGGAGTGAATAGACTTGGGAAAGTGAGTATGTTTATTGGCCAGCAATAAGAACCTATTTAGATTCTCATGGGCATTAATTTAAAATTATGCTGGTCAGTAGAAATCTTGTGTTCTTTTTTTTTCTTGTGTGGATGTAGACATGCAGGGATAGAAAATTGTATTTAAACCAGTACTGATATGGAACCAAAAAAAGAGTTTGTCCATCGATGCTGCCTCTGACAAATCTTGTCCAAAAAGGGGAAAATGGGAACTAGAAATAAAATTATAAGCCTCCCAACTGACTGAACAGATTATCTCTTGGCCAAAGAGACCCTAGATTGATCTTGAAAACTAAGTTCTCAGCCTCAACAGAATGAGGGGTCAGACAAATCTCATTATACCTCTTCCCTTGCTAACCACAATTAGGCTTTCTTCCCTAAGAGCCTATTGGGAACCAGCTTTTTCAAAAGACACCATTACTGGTATCAACCAACCACTTCATGCTGCACCCTCTCCGCCGCCTTTTTTTTTTTTTTTTTTTGCCTGATTAGAGACCACCAACCATGGAATGGTTCTGGCCAGATTACAGAGGATGCACAGTGAGAGTTTTTGCATTCTCTGCTTCACATTTTGATGTCAGAGGGCCAAAACCTCCATCCTCATATCATGCCAACTCCACCATTTTTTGATCATGGGTGCCATGGAAAGGCAAAAAGCTCAACTGCATACATGCATGTCTCTTTTTTCATAAATGTTAATGACTCCTCCTATAGGTTATTGAATATGTATATTTGCCCATGCTGCTCAGCATAAACTCCTGTTCCCTTTGCCCCTCCTTCAAAGTGTCTGCTTTTGGCTTCCAGCCAGAGGCTGTGCATCCCAGCCTGTCAGAATTGTCACCCTGCAGGCTGCAACCCTTTATGAGAAATGAAGCTCTCCTTTCCAAATTTAAAAATGAAAATAAACGAGGTCTGGAACTTTCTTAAGCTAGTGTAATAATGTAAGGGAGGTGCAAAGGAGTAAAGTGTTTGTGAAGAAATAATTTAAAAGATTAACCATAGAGTGCAAGTGTACTAAAAAGGAAGATGAGGCAATTAGAGAATTGAAGAGTTGGGTATAGGTGTTCTGATTCATGAGATGGAAGTACCTGTGGGACTGAAGGATTGTTGGAGTCAGTGAGGTAGAGAGAATGGACTGGAGATATAGGAAGCAGTGGTCATAAAGCAGAAAACTTGGAATCAAGGTTATGGAAAGGGTGAAATCATTGAAAAAATAATTTCAAAGTTTAGTGAATGACCAAGAAGTGAGTGACTGAAGTAAGGTGAAGAAGAAGGTCATTGGAGGGAAGGAGACCAAGGAAACAAGAGGCCAGAATATTGGAAGGATCATCTTCATAGATACTGAAGTTACCAAGAAGTAAGATGGAAATAGTGCTGAAAAGAAGGACCTGATCCAGCAGGCGAAATCTTTAGATAAAAGAGGGAGAGTTGGTAGATGATTGGTATAGTTTGATCACATGAGATTCAAAGCTGATTATTTTAGGGGAGGAAGAATGGCCAGAATGCATAAAAAAGGAGCAAGGATACCCAGACGACTTCAAGTTCAGTATTGTGATTGATGTAGGAGGCAAAACTGCTGCTACTAGGAGCAGGGAGGTAAAAGGAAACTCAGAAAACAGAAAGAAGCTATGGAGGATTTACTATGGATGAATATGAGCAAGAAGAGGTACAGTGGAAGGGTAGTTGAAGGAGGTAGGATGAAGGACAAAGAATGGATTACAAAGCCTTCTGATGGCAGAGTTTAGGAGATACTTATGGTTTAGGATAATTTTCAAAAGAATATTTGGATAGTATAGCGTTTATGATAAAATTTTCTTGTTACATTTCTGTGTTTATAGTACCAGAATTTATTCACTTTTTCTCCCCTTTTAAAAAAATTGGGCCAGGGCTTTAGGAGCCCGAGGCAGGCAGGTTGCTTGAGTCCAGGAGTTCAAGACCAGCTTGGGCAACATGGCAAAACCCCATCTCTACAAAAAAATACAAAAATTAGCCATGTATGGTGGTGTGCACCTATAGTCCCAGCTACCCGGGGAGCTGAAGGGAGAAGATTGCTTGAACCCAGGAGGTTGAGACTTTGGTGAGCCGAGACTGTGCCACTGCACTCCAGCCTGGATGACAAAGCAAGACTCTGTTAAAAACAAAACAAAACAAAACAAAAAAACAGATGCATAATAGATGTACATAGTTTAGGGATACATGGGATAATTTAATACATTCATATAATTGATGAAGATCAAATCAGTGTACTTAAGATATCCATCATCTTAAATATTTGTCTTTTCTTATGCTAGAAACATCTGAATTATTCATCTCTACCTATTTTGAAATGTACAATAGATTATTGTAAGCTATAGTCACCCTATTGATTTATCAAACAGTAGCTCCTATTTCTTCCATCAAACCATATATTTGACTCCATCAATCAACTGCTCTTCATCACATCTCCCCCTTTCCCTATAATTTCCAATCTCTGGTAACCACTGATTCACTCTTTATATTCATGAGATCCAATTTTTTAGTTCTCATGTGCAAATGAGAACATATGATATTTGCCTTTCTGTGCTTGGCTTATTTCATTCAACATAATGACCCTAAGTTCCATCTATGTTGCTGAAAATGACAAAATTTTATTTACTTTTATGGCTTAATAATATTTCAATGAGTACAGATACCACATTTTCTTTATCTGTTCATAGGCACTTAGATTGATTCCATAATGTGGCTATTGTGAATAGTGCTGCAATCACCTTAGAAGTGCTATATCTCTTCTATATATTAATTTTCTTTCTTTCAGATATATACTCAGCAATAGAATTACTGATCATATAGTATTTCTATTTTTAGTTTTTTGAGGAACCTCCATCCTTTTCTCCATCGTAGGTATACTAATTCACATTTCCACTAACAGTGTGTGAGGGTTTCCCTGTGTCCACATCCTGGCCGTCAACTGTTCTTACCTGTCTTTTTGATAAAAATCATTTTAACTTAGGTGATATGATATCTCATTATAGTTTTGATTTGCATTTTTCTGATGATTAGTGATTGTAGCATTTTTTTCTTATACTTGTTGGCCATTTATATTTCTTCTTTTAAGAAATATCTACTCAGATCTTTTGCCCAGTTTTTAATTGACTTACTTATTTATAGGCTATTGAGTTGTTTGAGCTCTGTATAGATTGTGGTTATTAATCTCTTGTCAGATGGATGGTTTGCCAGTGTTGTCTCCCATTATGCGGGTTTTCTCTTCACTATGTTGATTGTTTATGTTGCTGAGTAGAAGCTGTTAGCTTGACGGGCAACCATTTGTTTATTTTTGTTTTGGTTGCTTGTGATTTTAAGGTCTTACACAATGATCTTTGCCCGGACCAATGTCTTGAAGCATTTCTTCAATGTTTCCTTACACTAGTTTTATAGTTTCAGGTCTTACATTTAAGTCTTTTATCAATTTTGGGTTGATTTTTTGTGCATAGTAAGAGACGGGGGTCTAGTTTCTCTTCTGTATATAGTTACCCAGTTTTCTCAGTATCATTTATTGAAAAGACTGTCTTTTCCATATTGTATGTTCTTGCACCATTGTCAAAGTTAAGTTCACTGTAGATGGATGAATTTATTTTGTGGTTCTCTAGTCTATTTCATTGGTCTATGTGTCTGTTTTTATGCCAATAGCATGTTGATTTGGTTAATATAGCTTTGTAGTAAATTTTGATGTCAAGTAATGTGATGCTTCCAGCTTTGTCCTTTTTGCTCAGCACTGCTTTAGCTATTTGGGGTCTTTTGTAGATCCATATAAATTATAGATTTTTTTCCTAATTATGTGAAGAATGTCAATGGCATTTGATAGGGATTGCATTGAATTTGTAGATTGTTTTAGATAGCATTGCCATTTTAATAATATTAATTCTAATTCCTAAGCATGGGATCTCTCCCCTTTGTTTGTGTGTCCTTTTTAATTTCTTTCCTCAGCATTTTATAGTCTTCCTTTCACTCCTTTGGTTAAAATGATTCCTAGGTAGTTTCTATTTATTGTAGCTATTGTAAATAAGATTATCTTCTAGATTTCTTTTTCAGGATGCTCGCTGTTGGCATATATAAATGCTACTGACTTTTGTATGTTGATTTTATATCCTGAAACCTTACTGAATTTATTCATTCTAACAGTTTTCTGTGGGAGTCTTTAGGTTTTCATAAGTATAAAATCATGTCATATTGGAACAAGGCTAATTTGACTTCTTCCTTTCCAATTTGGTTAGCATTTATTTCTTTCTCTTGCCTAATTGCTCTAACCAGGACTTCCAGTACTATGTTGAATATGTTGGTATTAGTTCTTTAAATGTTTGGTAGAAATCTTCAGTGAAACCACCAGGTCTTGGGATTTTCTTTGATGGGACATTTTATATTACACCTTCAATGTCATTACTTGTTATTGCTTTTGTTGAGGGTTTCTATTTCTTCATGGTTCAATCTTGGAAGGTTATATGTGTGTATTAGGCTGTGCTTGCACTGTTATAAAAACATCAGAGAGTGGGTAATTTCTAAGAAAAGAGGCTTAATTGACTCATAGTTTTCTAGGCTATACAGGAAGCATAGTGGCATCTGCTTGGCTTCTAGGGAGGCTTCAAAAAGCTTCCAATAATAGTAGAAGGCAAAGGGGGAGCAGGCACATCACATGGTGAGAATGGGAGCAAGAGAGCGAGAGGGAGGAGAGGTGCCACACACTTTTAAGCAACTAGATCTCATGGAACTCACTCACTATTGCAAGAACAGCATCAAGAGGATGGTGTTAAACTATAAGAAATCTGTCCCCATGATACAGTCACCTCCCACCACGCCCCACCTTCAGCACTGGGGATTAGAATTCAACATGAGATTTGGGCAGGGACAAATATCCAAACTAAATCAATGTGTCCATGAATTTATCTGTTTTATCTATGCTTGATTCCTTGTATTTCTGTGCTCTCAGTTGTTGTGTCTCTTTTTTCATTTTTGATTTTATTAATTTGGGTCTTCTTTTTTTCTTAGTCTAACTAAAGTTTTGTTGATTTTGTTTATCTTTTCAAAAAACTGATTTCTCATTTTATTGATTGCATTTTTTTAGTCTCAAATTCATTTATTTCTGCTTGGTTTTTATTATTTCTTTTCTTCTACTAATTTTGGCTTAGGTTTGTTCTTGCTTTTCTAGTTCCTTGAGCTGCATTATTAGGTTGTTTATTTAAAGCCTCTACTTTTTTGATAGTCATTTGTTGCTATAAATTTCCCTCTTAGTACTGCTTTTGTGTATCCCACACATTTTGGTATGCTGTATTTTCATTTTTATTTGTTTAAAGACATTTCAAATTTTTAAAAATTTTCTTCATTGACCCTCTGGTTCTTTAGGAGCATAATGTTTAACTGCCATGTGTTTGGGTAGTTTCTGAGGCTTTATTTATTATAGATTACTAGTTTTATTCCATTGTGGTCAGAGAAAGTACATCATGTGATTTTTATATTTATGAATTTGTTTGGACTTCTTTTGTGGCCAGAGATATGGTCTATTCTGGAAAATGTTTTATGTGCTGATGAAAAAAATGTGTTTTCTGCAGCAGTTGGATAAAATGTTCTGTAAGTGTCAGTTGGGCCTATTGAGTCTAGTGGGTAGTTTAATTCTGATGTTTCTTTGTTGATTTTCTGTCTGGGTGATCTGTCCATTACTGAGAATGGGCTGTTATTGTCCCCTAATATTATTGAATTGCAATCTATCTCCTTATTTAAATCTATTAATTTCTGTTTTATATACTTGAGAATGCCTCTATTTGATTCATAGATATTTATAATTGTTATATTCTCTTATTGAATTGACCACTTTATAGTAACCTTCTTTGTCTCACTTTATAGTCTTTGATTTGTAGTCTATTTTATTTGATATACATATAGCGACTCCTGCTCTTTTTTGTTTCTATTTGCATGAAATAGCTTTTTCCATTCCTTCACTTTCAGTCTGTGTCTTTATAGGTGAAGTGAACTTCTTATAGGCAGCGTATAGTCAAATCTTTTTCTTTATTCTTTCAGCCACTCTATGCCTTTTAATTGGAGAATTGAGTCCATTTACTTTTTTGCTTTATTTCTTGTTGCTTTATAACCTCTGTCTTCATTTCTTACTTCCTTACTGTCTTTCTTTATGGTTAAGTTACTTTTTCTTGGTATCATTTTTAAAATTATTCTTTTCTATTAGAGGTTTTTGCATTGTGGTTACCATGAGGCTTGCAAAAAATATCTTATAGATAATAGCATGTTATTTTAAAGAGACGACAACTTACCTTAGATCACAATGAAAAGAATAAAAACGAAAACAAAACAAAATTCTACGTTTTCACTCCATCTTCCCCACACTTTGCCTTTTAGTTTTCTCAATTTACATATTTTTATATTGCCTATTTATTAACAGATTGTTGTAGATAATATAGCTTTTGATAGTTTTGTTTTGGGCTTCATACTAGAGTTATGAATGTGTTTCATACCACAATTCCAGTATCAGAGTATTCTGGTTTTGTCCGTGTACTTAATTTGACCAGTGGGTGTTATACCTTTAATTTTTTGTGTATGCACATTAGTGTGTTTTTCTTTCAGACTGAATAACTCTCTTTAGCATTTGTTATAAGACAGGTCTTGTGGTACTAAATTCTCTCAGCTTTTGTTTGCCTGGAAAAGACCTTAATCTTCTTTGTAGTTGAAGGATAACTTTTTTGGATACAATATTCTTGGATGGCGGTTTTTATTTTTAAGCACTTTGAAAATGTTATTCCTCTCATCCTGTCCCGTATGGTTTCTACTGAGAAGTCAGTTGCCAGGCAAATTGGAACTCCTTTATATGTTATTTATTTTTTCTCTGTTATTGCTCACAGGATTCTCTCTTTGTCCTTGACCTTTGAGAGTTGATTTATTTGACTTGAATTTATTTGGTGTTATCTGACCTTCCTGTACCTAGATATTTATATTTTCTCTCAAGTTTCTGAAAGTTTTCTATTATTACTTCTTTAAATAAGATTTCTAGCCTTTGCTTTTGTTCAGTTCTCTCTCAGACACCAATAATCCTCGGATTTTTTTCTTTTGAGGTAATTTTTATTATCTTGTCAGTGGTATGCAACCTTTTTATTTTTTTCATCTTTATTCTTCACGTATTTTTCAAATAGTCTGTCTTTGAGCTCACCAGTTCCATCCTCTGCTTGATCTGTTATGGTATTGAGAATCTCTAATAAATTTTTCAGTTAAGCAAATGTGTTTCTCAGTTCTAAGATTCCTGTTTGAATTTTTTAAATTATGTCAATCTTGTAGTTAAATTTCTCTGATAAGCTTTCAAGTTGCCTTTGTGTCTTATCCTGGAGATCACTGAATTTCTTTAAAATAGCTCTTGAATTTTTGGTCACAGAGCTCACATATCACTAACTTATTAGGGTCAGTTACTGGTTTCTTGCTATGTCTATTTAGGGGGGTCATAGTTCTCTATTTACTATTGTGTTTTTTTGATGTGTGTCTATATCTTTGCACTGGAGGGTGAATTATTTATTTCAGTCATTCCTATTTGGCTTGTTTTGTTTTATACTGGATGTATTTTCTTAGAGAGTCTTTATCCCTAGCTTGCTGCCTCCTTTTAAGCTCTAAGTGTTGATTTAATCCCAAGTTCTCCTCAGCTCTAGTAAACAATGAAATCATTGTCTGTTCCAAATGGGGAGGTTCCAAAAGCGGGGTATCCCAGTGGTTTGAAAAGACTGGCTAGGTGTTTGTGCACCAGGAACCTGTGGGAATTTACCTCCTACAGCACAGTGCTGCTAAATGGCCACTGTAATTTGACGTCTCCTTTGGCTAAGTTATAGGGTAAAATTTTAAAGACTGGGGATGGTAGTTTTACCACTCCTTTTTGTCTCTGGCCATCCTCAAAGGTATATCTCCTTTTAGGTACTTGTGATGCTTCTTATGGGTTCAGACAAGGACGAGTCTTTGCCAGGGAACCCGAGGTGTTGAGGAAGCTGGTTGTCCACCTCAATCTCACTTTTTCTGCAGTGGAAACCATGAGTCAGGGAAAAATTTTTGCACACTTGGTGCCGAGCAGATTGGGAGACAGATGTCATGAATATGGAAGTCTGGTTCTCTTGAAGTTTTTTCACTTCTCTGTGATCCGAACTGTCTCTTCCTCATATTTGAGTTCTGGGGTATTGCTGGTGACAATCTTGGCACTCTATATTAGTTTTTTATTTTCTAGGGGGTGGGAGGAGTGAAGTCAGCTTGTTTCTACACTGCCATTTTGGAACCAGAAGTCTATTCACTTTTATAACAATGAACTATAACCGTTGTGTTGTGACTATGTATATATATATGTACATGTGTATAAACACATTTTATGAGTCGCAGTGCCTCCAGTTCCAGAAACTTAACTCTGTTAGGTTGGGTTTGTTTTGTTTTTAATGGAACTTAGAAAACATTTACAAAATAAAATTTATTTTATAACATAAAAGAAAAGCCATATGTAAAAGATAAGTAAAGTAGGCATTAAAAGGCAAGATACTGTAGTATTTAAATGTCAGTAATTTTTAATTAAGAAACTTGTTTATTCTGCAAATATTTAATAATTCTTTGGTGTAATTAATCATGCAACTTTGTGCAAAATGTTTTATGACTTACAGCCAGAATGTATACTTTAAATTTCATATGAAATCTGGCTGGCCGTGGTGGCTCATGCCTATAATCCCAGCACTTTGGGAGGCCGAGGTGGGTGGATAACTTGAGATCAGGAGTTCAAAACCAGCCTGGCCAACATGGTGAAACCCCATCTCTATTAAAAATACAAAAAATAAATTAGCCAAGTGTGGTGGTGGGCACCTGTAATCCTAGCTACTCAGGAGGCTGGGGCAGGAGAATCACCTGAAGCTGGCAGGTGAAGGTTGTAGTGAGCTGAGATTGCACCACTGCACTCCAGCCTGGGTGACACAGCAAGGCTCCCTCTCCAAAAACAAGATAAAATAAAATAGTAAATAAATGCATAGATTTCATATGAAAACAAACATACAAAAGTAAATATGTTTTTTCAAAATATACAAAAGTAACAAACTATTATTATGAGATATTTTGATAGTAAAAAAAGAAAAACTCTTCTATGCTATATAAGGTAGTTCAACATTTTATTTTGAAAATACAATGTCACAAATAAAGACTTCTAACATTTTTAAATGCATTGCATCATGCCTGTCAATATAGCACTTGTAGAGAGCACTAAGTGACTTACAAATTCTCATGTGTAATGCAATTGTAGTGTTCATTCTATCAGTTCCAGCATCTTTTTATGATCCATAATGTAATAATATGAAAAAGCTAGGTTACCATCTCCCAAAGTGTGTTCCTGGGAGTACACATCAGAAGTGTTATCAGAAAAGGGGGTTCTATAAACAACGTTAATTACTGGGAACTTCCAATATATAAAAATTGTGCATTGTAAGTTTTCTAGCATATGACACAGTTTCTAGCTTACTAAAATTATTTTGCAGTGGAATCTCTATTTTTTAGAAAACGTATTTAACAATGCATACTTTAGGAAGGCTGACCTAGAGAGCAAGTTAAATGCACTTCTGAAATAGCATAATTTATCTTTAACTTTTTTTGGAGTGTTCACTAGTAGCAATGCTTTTACTAAGCATAGCATAGCTAAAGCCATCTTTTCTGCCTCCTTAGGCCACATTGTTACTTCGTCTACTACTAATAACACTAGCCAGCACTGAGGCATTGCTGATTCAAAATTGAAGAAATCAACTGACGATTCACTCTTTAGGTAATAGAACCTACCTGTACAAATAGCTTTACTGGATGGTGTGATGGCTCCATGAAATAATATCCTGCAGGTGAGTGAGAAAGGAAGAGCAAGCATGCCTGTAGCTGATGGATGACTAAACCAAGAGTGTAATCGAGAGAAAGAAATTAGGTCTGCTTTTGCTCCTGGGGAGAGAGAGACGACTAAATCTGTCATGGGGTTTCAAAAACCACAAGGCAAGCATTATCAAGCAAAAAGCAAAGCAGGTTATGAAATTTCAGCTTTTGACTTTGGATGCTGAATTGCTAATAATATGTAGGAGGACTGAATATATGTTATGCATATTTAAATTTTTTTTAAAAACCATGTGATTATAGCCATTGAGTTTCATAAGAAATATTTCTTTCATATTTTTAAAAAAATTCTTCAGGTACTTCAGTAAGCTGATTGATTATCCTCATCCTTTGGAAACATTTCTTTAAAGTTACCCCATGTATTGTAAAATATTACAGCTTTATAAGAGACTGTGTTAAACATTGTTCTTTGGTACAGAATGATTAGGCAAGTCAGACTTCATAGTGATGATTTCCCGAAATAAATCATTTAGTGTCCACTGACCCAATTTTCTTCATTTGTGAATGAGGATGCTGGGGAGAAAAAAGGAGAGGAATAAAACACAAACAAGGAGAAATTCTTAGGTAATTATTAGCCAGACTCTGCTGTGGCAGAGTCAAAGATAAAAATCATGTGGTTCCTGCCCTCAAGGAGCTTTCAATAAAATAGGTGGAATTAAAAATGACACCAAAGTAAGAATAGCATGCTATGAAAATCCAGAGAGAGGAATGATTATGTACATGGGGGCTACTTGGCAGGGCTTTCTATAGGTACGATATCGATGGCACGAAATTTGAATGATTAAAGGATAAAAAGTTTAGACTAAACAAAATATCTTAGTTTGGGTTGCTATAACAAAATGCCATAGACTGGGTGGCTTATAAAGAGCAGAAATTTATTTCTTACAGTTATGGGGACTGAGAAGTCTAAGATAAAGGTATCTGATCAGGGCTGCTTCCTAGTTCATAGAGAGCTGTCTTGCTGTGTCCTCCATAACAGAGAGGACAAAGGACCTCTGCTGTGCTTCCTTTATAACGGCACTAATATCATTCATAAGGGCTGTCCTCATGACCTATTCACCTCCCAATAGCCCCACCCTCTGATTCCATCATCTTGGGGTTTAGGATTTCAACATATGAGTTTTTGAGGGATACAAACCATGTCACAACCCATAGAACAAGACACTAGGAATGTTGTCTTTCTCCTCATTTAGCTTGAGACCAAAGTAGCCCATGATTTGATGGCAAATTTCTCCAACTTTTGCCTTCTACCCTACACTGAAGATATTTATTATTTTCTAGCCTAGACTGCTATCCCATCTGTTTCTACAAGGATTTTCTATTTCTGCTTAACCTATTCAGATTGACAATATTCCTACTAAACTTTTGGTGGCCTTACATCTCATGATGTTGCTTCTTGTGTGGTATTGCCTGTCCTTCTACTCTGCTCTGCCTCTGCTTCTAAACATCTGGGACACTACTGCTTGCCTGGGAGGTGTAATTAGACAGGTGGGCATGGACTTGAGCAATAAAAAAGATACCAGAAAAAGAGAGCTGTCTTCATGGGAGAACTACTGTTGCATTTGGCCAAAAATCATGGTAGAGAAAAGGGACTAGTGGTGTGAAATAAGCCCTGGAAGACAGATGGGAGCCCTCCCATGAAATTCTTGAATGTTCATTTAGTTAAAAAGTCAGACTCTTTTCTTTTGTAAGAAATGGGAACATATTTAATATATTTTATCAATGAACTAATGTGCTGTAGATTTTTTATTATGAAGGTTAATTTGGTGGCCACGAATAAAGTGGATTGGCAACAGAACAGGCTCATGCAATAGTTAATAGAAGTTGATCTAGACATAAAATTAGAAATAAGACAATTTTGGAAGTAAATCCATAGGATATTATGATAAATTAAAAATGATTCTGAGGAAGAGACAGCACTCATGTAATTCCCAACAACTGCTGTATAATAACAGGAGTATTTGAGACCCAGCGGATAAACTATTAAAGAAAAACAGGGAAGCTCATGTGAAGAACATGGTTTTATGCCCATAAGAGGTGGTATGAAATGGTAAGAAATAGGCTAAATTTGGAAAGAGAAGCTGAGGTTTGTGTCTCACCTTGGACAAATTGTAACTTTTGTGAATCTAATTTGTCTCAGATAATACCTCTCTTGCAGAATTGTTAAATGAATAATATGAAACAGTTATGGAAGTTCCTGCACACAGTTGATGCTTTACAAAATTTTGCCTGAAGTTGAATCTCTGGGTGGGAATGGGCCTTTTAATTCTGGTTCAGCTAGATCAGGCACCCTTCCTATGCTTAAATATGTTCCCCAGCTTCTGTACCATGGCCATTCTGCTCACACATGGACTCCTCCAGAGACAGAGAGCTTCACACCTTGCCGTATAACTCATTTTGCCCTCAGACAGTCTTGTATGCAAACAATTTTGTACGTGATGTGAAGTGTCTTCATAAACACAGTTTAGGAAGTGACAATTCTCAGGCCTTACTGTGCATGAGCACTGCTCCAGCAGCTTAAGGTCCCAGTGAGATTTGTGCTGTGTTCATCTGTGGAACAGCACAGGAATTTGTGTTTTAAGGAGTTTTCTGGGTGATTCTGATGATGAAGTTCTTTGATAAACATTATCCCAGAACTTCCCCCACATGTCCTATTTTGGCCTGTAAATGTTATATAGAATAAACTTATAATGATTCAAGAAAATTGCTAGTCAGTCTCCAGTGACTTTCTTTTTCAAGTATAGTGTGAAATTATATGTAAAAGTACTTTGGAAAAACAAAAGAAGCACATAGAATTACTTTAAACATTATCATGAGGTGGAATAATATTTTATTAAATCTATAAATAGCAATTCTTATCATCACAGTTAATATTTATTAATGGTTTCTACATGCCACCTCTACTGCATACCTTATTCTGTCTAACATTCATATTTCATTATTTTACCATTATACAGTTGAGACTTAGAAAAGTTATCTTTCCCAGGGTCATAAAATGGCATGGCCAAGTTTTAAACACTACGTTTCATTGCCTTATTTAAAAACTAATGAGGTTTTTTTTTTCTTTTGTAGCCAAGACCATCCTCAAGGAGTTTAATGAATGTGGCACCACAAGAAAAATATGCATCAACATTGAAAAGTAAGATGAATTATTTTACCTAGTAGTATTTTTTGTTAATTATACTTTTATTTGTTTACATTATTATCCTCATGTTGTCGGGGTGCATTAAGACAATAACAGTTTTGCTCCAAAGAAAAAGTCATTTGTGTTTTCTCCTGGAATATTTTCCTATGACCTTAGTTCTCTGGAGAAGGCTTGTGTGGTAAGCCTGTAGTAATGAGACTTGGGGGGTAATGGGAATGGAATGTGAAGAAAGGGAAGAGTAGGGCACCGAAGATTCACAATCTGTTTGAAAATTTTGCTGAGAACTAGCTGGGACCAGAGTATGTACACATAAGATCACACCAATTGATTCTGAATTTACCAAGAGTTGTTTTACATACTGCGAAGTTTAGAATAATATATATAAATAATTCTCTTTTTACAATGGTATGCTTCTTTTTAAGTGTCTGCTTTTTAGTGACTTGAGTCAATAACAAATTAGAAAAAGTGACTGACTTCTAATTTCTCAATTCTGAAATATTCTATTGTGATTATTATTTTTATGGGGTAAAAGGGAACTGAGATCTAGCCTTCTCAATCCTAGATGCAATTTAAAATCATTTGAAGAAATTCAATAATTGTTCATGCTCAGATTTTACTGAAAACCAGTTATAATCAGAATTTCCAGGTGATTTTAGTGTGTAGCAGGGTTGAGAACTACAACATAACTCCATGTTTGGAGTCAAGCACAAAACTGGATCCAAAACTGGATCCTCCACACTTTATGAAAAACAAGAACAACGACAAAACAAAACTAAGCTGTCAATAACTGTAATCATTAATAGAAGTACTGGCTATTGAGGTACTTTATTTGGGTCCACATAATAAATTCATAAGATTTATATGATGAGGACGCTATTTTTAGGTATAAATATGAATGTTTCTCAGAGAAAGAAATGGTGCTCAGATAACTCTTGAGGAATCTGAGGACAAAATTATCGTTGAAACTTCACCTGGTAAAATCTAACTTTTTAATATCTTCATAATAATGAATTTGAGTTTATTTTAAACCTGATTCTTAAAAAGTTACAATTTTATTTATTGTTATAATTTTATGGAAGCTCTGTTTCTAAATAGAATAATTTCTCATTATAAAGTGTGTAAATTTTCTTGAAGAACTAGATTGTGGATATTTTTATCAAAGTAAATTAGCATGGTTATTGCCCTGAGTCACTTTCATGACCAAAGAAAGCTGGAAAATTGAAGGAAAAACAGAAAAGATACATTATGTATTTGATTGATTCCTTCAGTTCACATTTGTGGGGGTTTTTGTTTGTTTTTGTTTTTTTGGCTTGTGAAGTTCTGGTCACAACATATTACTTACTTACCTTTACTTAAAATGAGAGTATTTTTGATATGTCAAAATCAAAATCGATTCTTCTACACATGATGGACTGCTTGTAGAAGTTGTTTTAGAGTCTTAGTTGAAAGTTGAAATTTAAAAAATATCTTACCAAGGTTTGCTTGAATTGAACTTAAGTGTACTAGCTCTTAGGCAACTGTTCATCTTGCGAACACATCCTAACTATCTCAACATGCCTGTGGCATATCATAATGGCCACTGTAAAGACCCACAGCCTGGAATTATTTTGATAATGGAGGGGTTCCCAAGGAGTACCTGTGATTGACTCCCGCAAAGCTAAGAACCTTCTCCACTGCTGAGAGCATTTCTTATGATGCACTCTTTAAGTGGTCACAACAGGACACTATGGGACTGAAATGGTGTTTAGATACTCTCTTGCTAAGAGCCGTTTCTAGTTTCAGTGTCGTTATGAAGACCCTTGATGTTCCCAGTCTTTTCCTCACATACATCCTTACTTTTGTGATCTACTTTTACCTCATTTATTTTCAAGGAAAATTGGTTTAGTACCATTTGATTTCCTAATTGTTAAACTTTGTTCCCATTTTTGTCCTAGATTACCTCCTCCTCTTCCTCCCTTTCTGCTTTGGTTTTCCTTTTCTCCTTCTTTCCTTTCTCCCTTCTTTCTTTTTTCTCTTCCTCCCTCCAATTGCTAGTCATAATTAGGATATGACTTAGTCTAGGAGTATCTATTGAATGCTTTAAGTCTACAGTACTGACACTTCCCAGTTGTTAGGGGTTGTTTTGAAGGGCATAAATTGAGCTATTAGTTCAGAGTGTTTGAGCTTCTTTCCTTTTTTCTGGTGCTTTTATCTAGCTTCTGACTTTTAGATCCTTTTGCATCATTTTGCAAGGTTTTTATAAAGTCATCCCTTTGTGAAAATGTACTGCTTTGTTGAGTGTCATGGAATTTTTATTGATTTGTGGTTCCTTCATCTTGGGACAAATCCTCAGTTACCTCGGATGATATATGTTTTGTGTTGGCATTGCTTTTATTATTTGCTGTGTATGTTCTCTTTGACATTTTGATTTTTCATTTTTCAAGCAAAGGTTTTATCTTGAGTTCTCTGTGTAGTTTCCAACACTTTATGTTTGAATACTTTTCACTGAGGTTAAATTTTTTTAAAATAAAATTATTAATAGCCCTATGGCTCTTTCCTTAATTGGTACTATTGGGTAGAGTTTACAAAGCTTGTGACAGCTGGCTGTGTTTCTCTTTATATGGCTAATGATCTGGATTTGTCGTGTGTGTGTGTGTGTGTGTGTGTGTGTGTGTGTGTGTGTGTTGAGATGGAGTCTCAGTCTGTCACCCAGGCTGGAGTGCAGGGGCGCGATCTCGGCTCACTGCAACCTCTGCTTCCTGGGTTCAAGCGATTCTTGTGCCTCAGCCTCCCTAGTAGCTGGGATTACAGGTGCCCACCACCACGCCTGGCTAATTTTCATGCTTTTAGTAGAGATGGGGTTTCACCATGTTGGCCAGGCTGGTCTCTTAACTCCTGACCTTAAGTGATCCTCCCACCTCAGCCTCCCAAAGTGCTGGGATTACAGGCGTGAGCCACTGTACCCAGCCTGGATTTGTCCCTTTCTCTGATACTGCATCTTGACTTCTGAGTTGTTACTGAAGTCAAATGCCTTTTCTACCTATTTCACAAGTTTGTTTTGAATCTTAAATAGTACATTGTATGATAACTCTTTGTTGGCTCTAAAGCGCTTTGCAAAAGTAAAAGATTGCTATTTCCTGAAGAAAATACACAAAGACATATTTTATAAATCTTAAGTTTAAGCTTTTAAAAATATCAAAAAGTATACTGAAACTATAGCATTTTGTGCAACAAAAAAGAGGAAAAGATATATAAAAACTCAGAAAAATGAAAAAAAAAGATGAATAGTACTTTCTGAGATAATGTCTAGGACAGAAACAAGTTTGGATGTGATTCAGTTGTCATCTGCGATGACAAAATTCATGATAAGAAACAGAGAAGAAATTTTATGTGTTATTTTAATGAATATTTCTTAACTAGAGAGAGATTATAGAAGAGATAAAGATAGCTGGAGCAAATGTAGAGGAATTAGTAACAAATTGATGACACATCTAAATGCACACATCCAGGAAAGTAAACAAGCTTTAGTCTAAGATGAAAGCTTTCTTTTGAATTCTAATTTCATCTAGTTGAAGACATACATCTAGCACATAGGTAGACACTATTTAGAACTAAATGGTAATTTATTATGAATAGGAATTTCCTATTACTTAGGCATTACCTTCTTCTGCAAAACTGTGTTTGAGCAAGCTGGTGAATGAGGAAAAGGCATCTGGGTAGGCTATCTCATGTTAGCCTGTAAAGAGAGCATATTAGATGTAATAGAAAAATACTAACATTAAAATAAAAAAGTTGGGTTTAAAGCCTAGCTTTTTCACTTTAACAGTGAGGAACATTGACACGGAGCAGTACTGTTCCTCAAAGTTTTATGTGCAGGTGAATTGCCTGGAGATCTTGTTAAAATGCGGATTTAGATTCAGTAGGCCCAAGAGTCTCCCAGGGGGTGCTTGATGCTCCTGCTTTCCTATGGACCACACTCGGACCAGCAAAAGGCCAGAGTCTTTCATTTATTTGTGTTCCGCCACACTATTGACAAGAACTAGGATTGAAATTCAGTATTCTTCATATTACAGTCCATGAAATAGGCATTGACCAATCATAAACTTCCTTCTTTTCCCTTGAAGTATGGATTCTCATCGATAAGCAAAAACAAATTCATAAAACATTGCCCCTTATCATTTATGTTCCATGTGTATGTTGAAACTTGATTTATATAGGGTACATTTATGACATAATCTAACTGTAACACAAAATATATTCTAAGCACAAGAAAACTATACTTTCACCTTTTGTACACCTGCAGTTCATTTACATAAAACAGTTAATTTGGTAGAGATTTTTCTAGTAGTTTCTCCCTTTTTAAACATTTTTTGGAGTAAAATTTATATACATAAAATATACAATTTTAACTATTTTAAAGTGTACAATTCAGTGGCTTTTAAGACATTCACGATGTTATGCAACTATCACTATTATCTAATTCTAGAATAGTTTTGTCATTCCAAAAAGAATTTCTGTACTCACTAAGCCATCGCTCCCTGTTCCCTCTTCCTCCAGCCTCTGGAAAACACGCATATTATTTCTGTTTTTGTGGATTTGTCTATTTGGGGCATTTTATAAATATGAGATTACACAATGTGTGGCCTTTTGTATCTGATTTCTTTCACTTAAGAAACTTTCAAGGTTGATACATATTTTGGCTTGTATCATTACTTCATTTTTGTGGTTGAATAATATTCCATTTTATCAATTACCATATTTTGCTTATTCCTTAATCAGTTGAAAAACATTTATGTTGTTTTGTTTGTCAACTATAATGAATAATGTTGCTAGAATAGTTGTGTGCAAGTTTTTATGAGGACATATTTTTTATTTATCTTGGGTATATACCTAGAGGTAAAATTTCTGAGTCATATTGTAATTCTATGTTTAACTTTATGAGGAATCGCTAAACTGTTTTCCAAAGTAAGTGTCACATTTCAAATTCCCACTAACAGTGTTTGAGGGTTCCATTTTCTTCACATTCTCATCAATACTTATTATTTTCTGTTTTTTCATGTTGATTGATTTTTTTTTAAACAGCCATCCTAATGCAATGGTATCACATTGTGGTTTTGATATGCATTTCCCTAATGACAAGGATGTTAAATATCCTTTCCTATGCTTATTTTCAATTTGTATATCTTCTTTGGAGAAATACCTGTTCAAGTCTTTTGCTCATTTAAAAAAATATTTATTTTTGTTATTTTAATAGCTTTGGCGGTACAAGTGGTTTTCAGTTACATGGATGAATTATATAGTGGTGAATTCTGAGATTTTAGTGCACCTGCCATGCAAGTAGTGTACATTTGATATGGTTTGACTGTGTCTCCACCCAAATCTCACCTTGAATTTTAATAATCCCCACATGTCAAGGGTGGAGCCAGGTGGAGATAATTGAATCATGGTAGTGGTTTCCCCATACTGTTCTTGTGGTAGTAAATGAGTTTCATGAGATCTGATGGTTTTATAAATGGGAGTTCCCCTGCACAGGCTCTCTTGCCTGCCACCGTGTAAGACATGACTTTACTCCTCATTTGCTTTCCACTATGATTGTGAGGCCTCCCCAGCCATGCAGAACTGTGAATCAATTAAACCTCTTTCCTTTATAAATTACCCAGTCTCGGGTTGTGATGGTTAATACTGAGCGTCAACTTGATTGGATTGAAAGATGCAAAAGTATTGATCCTGGGTGTGCCTGTGAGGGTGTTGCCAAAGGAGATTAACATTTGAGTCAGTAGGCTGGGGAAGGAAATTCCACCTTTAACCCTGGTGGGCACCATTTTATCATCTGCCAGCAAATATAAAGCAGGCAGGAAAACGTGAATTGGCGAGACTGGCCTACCCTCACAGCCTACATCTTTCTCTCATGCTGGATGCTTCCTGCCCTCCATCATCAGACTCCAAGTTCTTCAGTTTTGGAATTTGGACTGGCTCTTTTTGCTCCTCAGTCTGCAGAAGGCCTATTGTGGGACCTTGTGATTGTGTGAGTTAATACTATATATATATAATGTATATGTATATATGAGCTTATTAAGTATTAAGTAAAATATATATATATATATCCCATTGGTTTTGTCCCTCTAGAGAACCCTGACTAACACAGACTTTGGTACCAGGAGTGGTTCTAGAGGGACAGAATATTAAGAATTGAGTTCTTTCATTGGTTTTGGGGTTTCTGGAGTTGGCTTCTTAATACGATTAGACCCCAAAATACTAAAGACTGTACTTCTAATAGTATGGAGAACACTGATAATCCTTGGCATGAACTATTTAGAGAGTCATACAAAATAAATGCATTTGACACTCCTGATTCTTTGCTCATGAGAGGCAAGGAGTTTAGTGACTTTATACATAATACCTTTGGCCATATGTGGAGAACCAAGAAACATAATGAAGCTGATTGATTGCTCCTAAGTTCGGTGGAAAGAGGGTTGAAATAAAATGATGAACTCAGGGATTCTATTTCCCAGCTTCAGAAGCAGATACCGAGCCTCAAATCTGCTAAGATTGCCCTGAGTGAGTCTTAGCTCCTGTAGAAAAAGAGCTGAAATTGTGAAAAAACAGACACAAGCTCTTATCATGCAAGTGACTGACTTGCAATGAAACGTGCATCACAGTTCTGCCAGGGGTCTACTGTTGAAGTGAGGGCATTGATTCAAAAAGAATGGACCCTGCAACTTAGAATGGGGATATGTGGGAGGACCCTGATGAAGCTAGGGGCATTGAGTTTGTAAACTCTGATGAATGTTGTTTGCCAGGAAAAACAGCTTTCCCATCCCCAGTAGTGGCAACATTCCCTTCTGGACCCATGCTGCCATCAGCCTTTCCACCTTTGTCTGTGCTGCCTGAGGCAACAGTGATGGCCTCCCCTGAGGCAGTGGCCAGGCAAGATAATGTTGATTCTCCTCAGGAGCCACCCCCAACAGCCCTGTTTGCTTCTAGACCTATAACTAGACTAAAGTCTCTGTGGACCCCTAGAGGTGAGGTTGAGAGTGTGACCCATGAAAAGGTGTGCTATACTCAAAAAGAACTGCTTGAGTTTTCTAGTTTATAGAAACAGAAATCTGGAGAACAAGCATATGAATAAATATTAAGGGTGTGGGATAATGGTGGAAGGAACATAAATTTGGAAAACGCTGAATTTTTTTGATTTGGGCCGACTAAGTAGGGACTCTGCATTTAATGTTGCAACTCAGGGAGTTAAACAAGTTTCTAATAGTTTATTTACTTGGTTAGCTGAAATATGGATTAAAAGCTGGCCCACTATGAGAGAGCTAGCAACGCCTGATCTCCCTTGGTTTAGTGGAGAGGAAGGGATCCAAAGGCTTAGGGAGATAGGGATGGTGGAGTAGATTAGTCACTTTAGACCTACTCATCCCACCCGGGAGGGTCCAGAAAATATACACTTGACCAATGCCATGCAAAATAGATTTGTGACGGCAGCACCTACATCTTTGAAGAGCCCTGTAATTGCTCTTCCCTGTATGTCAGAGCTAACAGTGGGCACCACAGTCACTCAACTATAAAATTTAAATACAATGGGAATAATTGGATCCCCATCTCTGAGGTGGCAGGGGCCAAGTGATGGCACTCAACCATCAAAGGCAAGGTGGGCATAGCTACCATAATGGACAGCAGAGTCAAAGCGGTAATCAGAATAGTCTGACTCATGTAGAGCTCTGGCATTGGCTAATTATTCATGGTGTTCCTAGATGTGGAATTGATAAGAAGCCTACTGCATTCCTACTTAATTTATATAAGCAGAAAACTTCTAGGTTGAATGGACAAAACACTAATTTGGATTATAAAAACAAAGAATGACTATCCCACAATCAATTTCCAGACTTGAGCCAATTTACAGACTCAGAACCCCTTGAATGAAGGGGAGGCCAGGTCCCCTTGAGGAAGGACCCCACTACATTACTGACAATTTATGCAGTGAATCTTTCTCCCATCCTTCTTCAAGAAGACCTCCAGCCTTTTACCCAGGTGACTGTGCATTAAGGAAAGGGAAATGATCAGACATTTCGAGGACTACTGGACATTGGTTCTGAGCTGATGTTGATTCTAGGGGACCCAAAATGTCATTGTGGTCCTCCAGTTAAAGTAGGGGCTATGGAGGTCAGGTAATTAATGAAGCTTTACCTCAGATCTGACTTAGAGTAGACCCAGTGGGTCCATGGACTAATCATGTGGTCATTTTTCTAGTGTCAAAGTGCATAATTGGCATAGACATATTTAATAGCTGGCAGAACCCCCACATTGGCTCACTGACTGGTAGGATTAGGGATATTATGGTGGGAAAGGCCAAATGGAAGCCATCAGAGCTGGCTCTATCTAGAAAAATAGTAAATCAAAACTAGCATTGCATCCCTGGAGGGATTGTGGAGATTAGTGCCACCATCAAGGACTTGAAAGATGTGGGGGTGGTGATTCCCACCACATCCCCCTTTTAACTCTCCCATTTGGCTTGTGCAGAAGACAGATGGATCTTGGAGAATGACAATGGATTATTGTAAGCTTAACCAAGTGGTGGCTCCAATTGCAGCTGCTGTACCAGATGTGATTTCATTGCTTAAGCAAATTAATAAATCTCCTGGTACCTGGTATGTAGCCATTGATTTGACAAATGCCTTTTTCTCCATTCCTGTCCATAATGCCCACCAGAAGCAATTCGCCTTCAGCTGGCAAGGCCAGGAATATACCTTTACTGTCCTACCTCAAGGGTTTATCAACTCTCCAGCTTTGTGTCATAATCTTATTCAGAGAGACCTTGATTGTTTTCACTTCCACAAGATATCACACTGGTCCATTACATTTACGACATTATGCTGATTAGATCCAGTGAGCAAGAAGTAGCAAACACACTGGACTTACTGGTGAGACATTTGCATACCAATTAAAATTCAGGGACCTTCTACCTCAGTAAAATTTCTAGTGGTCCAGTGGTATGGAGCCTGTAGAGATATTCCTTCTGAGGTGAAGGATAAGTTGCTGCACTTGGACCTTCCTACAACCAAGAAAGAGGCACAATGCCTAGTGGGCCTATTTGGATTTTGGAGGCAACACATTCCTCATTTGGGTGTGTTACTCCAGCCCATTTATTGAGTGACCCAAAAACACTGCCGGTTTTGAGTGGGGTCCAGAGCAGAAGAAGGGTCTGCAACAGGTCCACAGTGCTGTTGCAAGCTGCTCTGCCACTTTGGCCATATGATGCAGCAGATCCAATGGTGCTTGAGATGTCAGTGGCAGATAGGTATACTGTTTGGAGCCTTTGTCAGGCCTCCATAGGAGAATCATAATGGAGGCCTCTAGGATTTTGGAGCAAGCCCCTGCCATCTTCTGCAGATAACTACTCTCCTTTTGGGAGACAGCTCTTGGCTTGTTACTGGGCTTGGTGGAAACTGGACTTTTGACTATGGGTCATCAAGTCACCATGTGACCTGAACTGCCTATCATGAACTGGGTGCTTTCTAACTGATCTAGCCATAAAGTGGGTCATGCACAGCAGCATTCCATCATCAAATGGAAGTGGTATATTCATTAACCGGGATCAAACGGGTCCTGATGGCACGAGTAAGTTACATGAGGAAGTGGCTTAAATGGCCATGGTCTCCACTCCTGCTACCCTACCTTCTCTCCTCCAGCCTGCACCAATGGCCTCATAGGACATTCCTTATGATAAGTTGACAGAGGAAGAGAAGACTAGGGTCTGGTTTATACACGGTTCTGCCCGATGTGCAGGCACCACCTGAAAGTGAACAGCTGCAGCACTGCAGCCCTTTTCTAGGACATCCCTGAAGGACAGTGATGAAGGGAAATCTTCCCAGTGGGCAGGAATTTGAGCAGTGTACCTGGTTGTGCACTTTGCATGGAAGGAGAGATGACTAGATGTGCAATTATACACTGATTCATGGGCTGTAGCCAATGGTTTGGCTGGATGGTCAGGGACTTGCAAGAAGCATGATTGGAAAATTAGTGACAAAGAAATTTGGGGAAGAGGTATGTGGAGGGACCTCTCTGAATGATCAAAAACTGTGAAGATATTTGTATCCCATGTGAGTGCTCACCAACAGGTGACCTCAGCAGAGGAGGATTTTAATAATCGAGTGGGTAGATGACCCGTTCTGTGGACACCACTCAGCCTCTTTCCCCAGCCTTCCCTGTCACTGCCCAATGGGCCCATGAACAAAGTGGCCATGGTGACAGGGATGGTGGTTATGCATGGGCTCAGCAACTTGGACTTCCACTCACCAAGGCTGACCTGGCTACGATCAGTGTTGAGTGCCCAATTTTCCAGCAGCAGAGACCAACACTGAGCCCTCAATATGGCACCATTCCTCAGGGTGATCAGCCAGCTATGTGGCGGCAGGTTGATTATATTGAACCTTTTCCATCATGGAAAGGGCAGAGGTTTGTCCTCACTGGAATAGATGCTTACTCCAGATATGAGTTTGCCTGTCCTGCATGCAATGCTTCTGTCAAGACTACCATCCATGGACTCATGGAATGCCTTATCCACCATCACGGTGTTCCACACAGCATTGCCTCTGACCAAGGCTCTCACTTTATGGTTAAAGAAGTGTAGCAGTAGGCTCATGCTCATGGAAATTGCTGATCTTACCATGTTCCCTGTTATCCTGAAGCAGCTGGATTGATAGAACAGTGGAATGGCCTTTTGAAGTCACAATTGCTGCACCAACTAGGTGACAATACTTTGCATGGCTGGGGCAAAGTTCTCCAGAAGGCCATGTGTTCTGTGAATCAGTGTTCAATATATGGTACTGTTTCTCCCATAGCCAGGATTCATGGATCCAGGAATCAAGAGGTGGCAGTGGAAGTGGCACCACTCTTCATCACCCCTAGTTATCCACTAGCAAAATTTTTGTTTCCTGTTCCCGCAACATTACGTTCTGCTGGTCTGGAGGTCTTAGTTCCAGAGGGAGGAATGCTGCCACCAGGAGACACAACAACAATTTCATTAAACTGGAAGTTAAGATTGCCACCTGGACACTTCGGGCACCTCCTAATTTTAAGTCAACAGGCTAAGAAGAGAGTTAGTGTTGGTGGGGGTGATTGGCCTGGACTGTTAAGATGAAATCAGTCTACTACCCCACAATGGAAGTAAGGAGGAGTATGCATTCAATACTGGAGATCCATTAGGGCTTCTCTTAGTATGACCATGCCCTGTTATTAAGGTCAATGGGAAACTACGACAGCCCAATCCAGACAAGACTATAAATGACCAAGACCCTTCAGGTATGAAGGTTTGGCTCACTCCACCACGAAAAAAACCATGACCTGCTTAGTAGCTTGCTGAAGGCAAACAGAAGACAAAATGGGTAGTAGAAGAAGGTAGTTATTATTACCAGTTACGACCAAGTGACCAACTGCAGAAATGAGGACTGTAATTGTTCATGAGTATTTCCTCCTTTTTTTTGTTGTTACAAACATGTTTGTGTGTGTATACCCTTGTACTAAGTAAATATCTTTATTTTCTTTTCTTTTTCTTCTATCATGTGACATAAGATTTATTGACTTCACATCAGCACTTAAGTATTGTTAACTTTATGTACTAGTATTTGCTTTGGGGATTGGTGCATTTCTGGTTGTACGAAAGATAGTTGTGTTATGTTAGGCATAATTATGACTTTATTATTGTCTTTATTTGAAGATCATGTGTGATCTCAGGAGATGTGTATGGGTTTGAGTTGACAAGGGGTGGACTTGTGATGGTTAATACTGAGTGCCTACTTGATTGGATTGAAGGATGCAAAAGTATTGATCCTGAGTGTATCTGTGAGGGTGTTGCCAAAGGAGATTAACATTTGAGTCAGTGGGTTAAGGAGGGCAGACCCACCCTTAATCTTGGTGGGCACCATCTAATCATCTGCCAGCAAATATAAAGCAGGCAGAAAAACATGAAGAGGTGAGACTGTCCTAGGCTCCCAGCCTACATCTTTCTCCTGTGGTGGATACTTCCTGTCCTTGAACACTGGACTCCAAGTTCTTCAGTTTTGGAACTTGGACTGGCTCTCCTTGTTCCTCAGCCTGCAGATGGCCTATTTTGGGACCTTGTGATTATGTGAGTTAATACTTAAACTACTCCCTTTTATATAAATATCTATTCCATTAGTTCTGTTCCTCTAGAGAACCCTGACTAATACACGGGTATATCTTTATTAGAAACATGAGAACATACCAATACAACATTGTACCAAATATGGAGGTTTTTTTTATCCCTTACCCTTCTCCCACTTTCCTTCTTCTGAGTTTCCAAAGTTCATCGTATCACTCTGTATGTCTTTGCGTCCTCATAGCTTAGCTCTCACTTATAAGCGAGAACATATGGTATTTGGTTTTCCATTTCTGAGTTATTTCACTATCCAAGTTGCTGCAAAATACATTATTTCATTCATTTTTATGGCTGAGTAGTATTCCACAGTGTATATACACCACATTTTTTATCCACTCATGGGTTGATAGACCCTTAGATTGGTTCTATATCTTTGCAATTGTGAATTTTGCTGCTATAAACACATGTATGTGTGTGTTTTTCATATTATTTTTCATATAATGACTTCTTTTTCTTTAGGCAAATACCCAGTAGTGGGATTGCTAGATAGGTAGCTATGCCTTTAATTCTTTAAGAAATTTCCATACTGTTTCCCATAAAAGTGGTACTAATTTACATTCCCACCAGCAATGTAAAAGTGTTCCCTTTCCATGACATCCATGCCACATCTATTGTTTTTTGACTTTTTAATAATGGCCATTCTTGCAGGAGTAAGGTGGTATCTCAGTGTGGTTTTGATTTTCATTTCCCTGATGACTAGTGATGTTGAGCATTTTATCATATGTTTGTTGGCTGTTTGCATATATTCAATTAAGAAATGTCTATTCATGTCTTTGCCCACTTTTTTGATGAGATTATTTGTTTTTTTCTTGCTGATTTGAGTTCCTTGTAGATTCTGGATACTATTTCTTTGTCAGATGCATAGCTTTCAAATATTTTCTTCCATTCTGTGGGTTGTCTGTTTTTTCTGCTGATTGTTTCTGCTGTGCAGAAGCTTTTTAGTTTAATTAGGTCCCATTTATTTATTTTTGTTTTTGTTGCATTGTCTTTTGGGGTCTTAGTCATGAATTATTTACCTAGGCCAGTGTACAGAAGAGTTTTTCCAATGTTATCTGCCAGAATTTTTATGGTTTCAGTCTTTAGATTTAAGTCTTTAATCCATCTTGAGTTCATTTTTGTTAAAGTAAGAGATGGGCATACAGTTTTATTCTTCTACACGTGGCTTGCCAGGGTTCCACTTTTGCTCATTTTTAATCAAGTTGTTTGCCTTTTCTTTTCTAAGTTGAAATTGTTCTATCTTCTGGATACTAGACTCTTATCAGATATATGAGTCACAAATACGTTTCTTCATTCTGTGGGCTATCTTTTCCCTTTCTTCATTGTGTTATTTGATGCAAAATTTTTTTAATTTTAATACAATCATATGTATCATTTTTTTTTTCTTACGCTTTTGGTGTAATACCTAAGAATACCATGCCAAAATCCAAGATCGTGAATATTCATTTATATGTCTTCTTCTAAGAGTTTTATAGTTACAGCTCTTACATTTAGGCTTTTTATTCGTTAGCGCTAATTTGTATGGTGTGTGGTAAGGATCTAACTTTAATTTTTTGCACGTATTTATTCAGTTGTCTCAGCAATATTTGTTGAAATGACTCTTACTTCCTCATGGAATGATCTTGACACACTTTGATAATCGATTAACAGTAGGCATATGAACTTATTTGTAGACTCATAATTCTATTCCATTGGTTCATATTTCTATCCTCATGCCAGTACCACACTGTTGTACTTGGAGAGCACTACAAGCACTTATGATTACTGTAGTTTTGTAGCGCTTTGAAATTGAGAATGTGAGTTCTCCAACTATGTTCTTCTTTGCCAAGATTGCTTTGGCTCTTTGGAGCCCCTTATATCTTCTTTTTTAAAAATTAATACATAATATTTTACATATTTATGAGGTGCATGTGATTTATTTTTGCATGCACTGAATGTAACATTATCAAATCAGGATATTTGCGGTATCCATTGCCTTGATTATTTATCATTTCTGTGTGTTGGGAACATTTCAAGTCATCTCTTCTAGCTACTTTGAAATATAAAATACCTTGGCTGGGCGCGGTGGCTCACGCCTGTAATCCCAGCACTTTGGAAGGCCGAGGCGGGTGGATCACGAGGTCAGGAGATTGAGACCATACTGGCTAACAGGGTGAAACGCTGTCTCTACTAAAAATACAAAAAAAAAAAAAAAAAAAAATTAGCCGGGAGTGGTGGCGGGTGCCTATAGTCCCAAGCTACTCGAGAGTCTGAGGCAGGAGAATGGCGTGAACCCGGGAAGCAGAGGTCGCAGTGAGCCAAGATTGTGCCACTGCACTGCGCTCCAGCCTGGGTGACAGAGAGACTCCGTCTAAAAAAAAAAAAAAAAAAAATATAATATATATATATATATATATATATATATACACACACAATAGCTTGTTGCTAACTGTAGCCACCATACCCTGCAATCAAACATTAGAATTTATACCTTCTATTTAACTATATGTTTGTACTCATTGACCAACCTTGTCATCCTTCCCTTCCCAGCCTCTAGTATCTATCTTTTTTTTTTTTTTTTTTTTGAGATGGAGTCTCACTCTGTCACCCAGGCTGAAGTGCAGTGCAGTGGCACGATCTTGGCTCACTGCAACTTCCATTTCCTGGGTTCAAGCATCTCCTGTCTCAGCCTCCTGAGTAGCTAGGATTACAGGCATGTGCCATCATGCCCTCCTAATTTTTTGTATCTTTAGTAGAGATGGAGTTTCACCATGTTTACCAGGCTGGTCTCGAACTCCTGACCTCAAGTGATCTGCCAGCCTTGGCCTCCTAAAGTGATGGGATTACAGGCATGAGCCATCGCGCCCATCCTTAGTATCTATCATTCTATTCTCTACCTCCATGAAACCAAATTTTTTAGCTCCCACATATAAGTGTGGACATGCAAAAGTTTTTGCTCTGTGCCTGGCTTATTTCACTTAACGTAATAATCCCCCATTATATCTATAATGTAATTTTATTCTTTTTTATGGCTGAATAGTATCCCATATATACCACATTTTCTTTATCTGTTCTTCTGGAGATAGATACTTAGGTTGATTCCATATCTTTGCTATTGTGAATAGTGTTGAAATAAACATATGAGTGCAGGTATCCCTTTAATAAATTGATTTCCTTTCCTTTAGATGAATACCCAGTAGTGGACTTGCTAGATTTTATGGTATTTCTATTTAGATTTTTAAGGATCTCCATACTGTTTTCCATAGTGGCTGTCCTAATTTGCATTCCCACCAACAGAGTTCCCTTTTATCTGTGTTCTCACCACATCAGTTATTTTATTTGCCTTTTTAGTAATTGTAACTGGGATGACAATTCATTGTGGTTTTGATTTGCATTTCCCTGATGATAATTAATATTGACCATTTTTTTCATATACCTGTTGGCTATTTGTATGTCTTCCTATGAGAAATGTCTATTCAAGTCCTTTGTCCCCTTTTTCTTGGATTATTGTTATTTTTTTTACTGTTGAGTGGTGTTCCTTCTGGATATTAGTCTTTTGTTGGATGAGTGGTTTGCAAATATTTTATCCCATTGGTATTTTTTCTTTTCACTTAGTTGATTATTTCCTTCACTGTGCAGAAGCATTTTGTATTGTCCCATTTGCCTGTTTTTGTTGTCTGTGTTTTAAAGTCTCAGCCATGAAATATTTGCCTAGACCAACATTTGGAAGTCTTTCTCTTATGTTTTCTTCCAGTAATTTCATAGTTCCAAGTCTTATGTTTAAGTTTTGAGTCCATCCTGACATGATTTTTGTGTGGTGAGAGATAGCTATCCAAATTCATTCTTCTGCCTATGGACATCTAACATTCTTAGTTTCACTTATTGAAGAGAGAGTGCTTTCCCCAATATATGTTCTTGGCATTTTTGTCAAAAATCAATTGGCTGTAAATATGTATATTTATTTCTGGATTCTTTATTCTGTTTTATTGGTCTATGTGTCTGTGTTTATACCAATAGCGTGCTGTTTTTGCTACTATAGCCTTGTAGTATATTTTGAGTTCAGATAGTGTGATGCTTCCAGTTTTGCTCAGAATTGCTTTGGCTACTCAGGCTCTTTTTTGGTTCCATACAAATGTTGATAATTGTTTTTTTCTATTTCTGTGAAAAACAATGTTTGTATTTTGATGCTGACTGCATTGAATTTGTAAATTGCTTTGGGCCTTTTAATATTATTACTTTTTCTGATCTGTGAATATGGAATGTCTTTCCATTTGTTTGTGTGTTCTTTAATTACTTTCACCAGCGTTTTGTATCTTTTGTTGTACTTACCTTTCACTTCTTTGGTTGCATTTATTCCTAGGTATCTTTATAGCTATTGTAAATGGGATCACTTTCTTGATTTCTTTCTCAGCTAGTTTATTATTTGTATATAGAAACATTACTAATTTCCCTATGCTGATTTTGTATCCTGTAACTTTATTGAATTTATTTATCAGATCTAAGATTTTTTTTTTTTTTGGTGGCGTCTTTAGGTTTTTCTAGATCTAAGATCATATCATCAGCAAAGATGGATAGACAGTGTTTGACTTGTTCTTTTCTAATTTGCATTGCTGTCTTGCCTGATTGCTCTGTGTAGGACTTCCAGTACTACATTGAATAAGAGTGGTAAAAGTGGTCATCTTTGTCTTGTTCCAGTTCTTAGAGGAAAGGCTTTCATGTTTTCTCCATTAAGTATTGTGTTAGCTGTAGGTTTGTCATATATGGTCTCCATAATATTGAGGTATGTTTCCTCTATGCCTAGATTGTTGAGAGTTTTCATCATGACATGATTTTGAATTCTATCAAATGCTTTTTCTGCATCTATTGGGATGATGATATAGTTTTTGTCCTTCATTTCATTAATGTATTACATTTATTGATTTGCATGCATTAAACCATCCTTGGATTCCTAGGATAGATCTCACTTGATGTGGCATGTTATTTATGTGCTATTTGATTCAGTTTGCTAAGTTTGTTGAAAATATTTGTATCTCTGTTCAACAGATTTATTGACCTGTAGTTTTCTTTTTTGTTGTTGTTGTTGCTTCCTTGTTTGGTTTTGGGATCAGGGTAATTCTTGATTTGTTGAATCAATTAGGGAGAATTCCGTCCTTTTCTATTTGTTGAAATAGTTTGAGAAAACTGATGTTAGGATTTTTTTTTCTTGAAATTTGGTAGAATTTGGCAGTGAAATCATCTGTTTCTGGGCTTTCCTTTGTTGGTAGATTTTTGTTATTGATTCAATATTATTACTCATTATCGGTCTGTTCACATTTCCTATTTCTCACTGACTTAATTATAGTAGGTCGTATGTGACCAGAAATTTATCCATTTCCTTTAGGTTTTTTAGTTTGTTCATGTGTAATTGTTCATAATAGTGCCTAATGATCTTTCTGTGCTATCAGTTGCAGTGTCTTCATTTTTTATTTTGCTTATTTGGGTCTCCTCTTTTTTTTCTTGGTCTACCAAATGGTTTGTCAGCTTTGTATATCTCTACCAAAAGCCAGCTTTTCATTTTGTTGATCCTTTGTATTTTTTAGTCTTTATTTCATTTAGTTATGCTCTAATCTTTATTATTTATTTTCTTCTACTAATTTGGGGTTTGGTTTGTTCTTGCTTTTCTAGTTCCTTAAGGTACCTTATTAGATTGTTTATTTAAAATCTTTCTATTTATTGATATAGGCATTCATTGCTATGGACTTTCTTATTAGCACTGCTTTTCTTATATTACATAGGTTTTGGTACATTGTGTTTTTCCTTTTTTTTTAAAGAATTTTTTCATTTTTAATTTTTTTAACTGCCACCTCAACCTAAAGCTCCTTCAGGAGCATGTTGTTTAATTTTCATGTATTTGTATAGTTTCCAAAGTTCTTCTTGGTATTGATTTCTGCTTTTATTTCATTGTGGTCTGAGAAAATACTTGATGTGATTTTCATAGTTTTTAATTTGTCAGGATATATTTTGTGTCCTAACATATGGTATATCTTGAAGAATGTTCTGTGGGCTGGTGGAAAGAATGTGTATTCTGTAGCTGTTGGATGAAATGTTCTGTAAATATGTTAGGTCTAGTTGGTTTAATATACAGTATAAATCCAGTGTTTCTCTGTTAATTTTATGTTTAGATGATCTGTCTAATGCTGAGGGTCAGGTGTTGAAGTTCCTAACTATTATTGTGTTAGAGTCTATCACTCTCTTTAGATCTACTAATATTTGCTTTATAAATTTGATGTTTCACTGTTGGGTTCATACATGTCTAGAATTGTTATATCCTCTTGCTGAATTAATTCCTTTATTATTAGGAATTAACTTTCATTGTCTTTTTTTACGTGTTTGACCAAAATCTGTTTCATCTGACATAAGTATAGCTACTCCTGCTTTAACATTTCAACCTATTTAAAAAACAATTAATTACTTTCACTCTCATCTCTACCTCCAGCATTTATATTCTTTTTTTGTTTTCTTTCTTTCTTTCTTTCTTTCTTTCTTTCTTTCTTTCTTTCTTTCTTTCTTCTTTCTTTCTTTTTCCTTCCTTCCTTCCTTTTCTTTCTTTCTCTTTCTTTCTTTCTTTCTTTCTTTCTCTCTTCTCTCTCTCTCTCTCTCTCTCTCTCCTTCCTTCCTTCCTTCCTTCCTTCCTTCCTTCCTTCCTTCTTTCTTTCTTCTTTCTTTCTTTCTTTCTTTCTTTCTTTCTTTCTTTCTTTCTTTCTTTCTCTATTTCACTTGGTGGCATTATCCAACATCCCATCACTCAAAGTAAAAACCTAGCAATTAGTCACTTAGTGCTTCTAATTTTATGTTTTATGACAAATATTTTTTCATTGTTTTCTTCCTGTCTCTACCACTTATATTCCTTGCTCTTGTTTAGTTCCTTCTTGTTTATGTCTCCTGCACAACACTGCTGGGACACATTCATTGGTTTCCATGCTGCCAATATTTTCAATTTCCATACATTCCTCCACAGGCCTCAGAAAAGTTCGTCTAAAATATGAATCTGACCCTGTCACTACCCTGATAGGATCCTCAGTGACTCCGTGTGCCCTGTAATTAAAAGGATTACTATTCCTTCATTGGGCTTATAACCACTTTCCTTCAAATTAAAAATTATTCAAAAATTCAAAAGAAAATTGAAAAGAGATGCTGCTAGTAAAAGAAGTATATGAGCACCATCATCTAGTTTTTAAAAATGGAACAACTTTATTTTATGCTTTAACAGAATTAATTTTAAAAGCTTGATGGTTCCTCAAGTGGTGAATTTGCATCAAGTATTATTAAGCCTACTACATTCTATAGAAAGGGATCACTGTATATTTATTTTTACATATACAATTATAACTCATATATGTGGTACATTTATCTAAACAAACCTAGTTTCCATTTCTGGAAGTTTATTTTGAACAGCGCTATCCAAAACTGACTTTCCACAAGAACAAAGTTACATATGGGAATTATGCTTCTGGAGAACAACCAGAAGACTGTGCATATCATGAAATAAAGAAAATAAGAGAAGAAACATTAAAAGGAATTTGGACCTGAGCAACATTTATCAAAGACAGTCATTAGTAATAAGTCCCATAGTTCAAAAACTAGATGTTTACTAAAGACAAAACAACAACAACAAAACCATGTGATTTGGTCAGCTGACTCACTAAGGAAGATTTACAATATTCTTAACAAGTTGAACTGGTTCGTCTTCCACCCTTTCCATCAAGTTTGTTCCTCCTCAGTCTTCTTCATCATAGTAAAATACCTCTACTATCTACTCAATTGCTCAAGCCAAAAACCTGTAAATCATCTGTTAACACCCTTTCCTTCATCCCTAATATCTAATCCATCAGCAACTATTCAGGGCTCTTCTATCAAAAAATATCTTAAATCTATCTACTTATTTTTGTCTCTATCATCTCCTTCTAGTCCTTTCTAGATCTAGTTCTTTCTAGATCTCCTTCTAGATTCATCAATCCCTTCCTAACTGCACTTGGCTCTTTTATTTTAGTCCACTTGCAACTTAGCCTATATATCAAGAAAAAGATGATATTTTAAAATGAGTGAAACCATATTATTTAACTAGTCTATGGAAGATTATCCAAGGGTGTCACCACTTCAATGAGATTCAAACTCCCTACCATGTCCTGTACAGTCCTACGTGACCTGACCTTGCCTCCCATTTTTGACCTTGTCACCTATCACTCTTCCGCTCACTTATTTTGCTCTAGGTACACTGGACTTCTGAATGAACCACCTTGCCTTTGAGGGAGCTCTTTCCTGTCTTAAGGGTGTTTCCATACTACTTGATACACTTTTCTTGTAATTATTTACAGGACTGGCTTTGCCTCTTCATTATCCTTCACTCATAGGTAGCCATCTATTACGGGCTAAATTGTGTTCCCTGCAAATTCATATGTTGAAGTCCTAACCTCTAGTAAGTCAGAATGTGACTGTGTTAGTCTGCTAGAGCTACTGTAATAAAATATTACAGACTGGATAGCTTAAACAACAGAAATTTATTCTCTCATGATTCTGGAGGATTGAAGTCCAAGATCAAGGTGTGAGAAGGGTTAGTTTTTCCTGAGACTTTTCTCCTTGACTTACAGGTGGCCACCTTATTGCTGCATCCTAACATAGCCTTTCTTCTGTGTGTATATATCTCTGGTGTCTCTTTCTCTTCTTATAAGGGCACAGGTCATATTGGTTTAGGGACCCATTCTTAGGTTCTCATTTAACCTGAATTGCTTTTCTGAGGGCTTTTTCTCCAAATACAATTACATTGGGGATTAGGGCTTCAACATATGACTTTTCTTGGCAGGGGGGCACAATTCAGTTTGTAATAGTGACTGTATTTGGAAATAAGGTGTTTACAGAAGTAATTAAGCTAAAAGGAATGAATTAGGGTGGACTTTAACTGAGTATAACTGGTGTCCTTATAAGAAGAGGGGATTAGGACATAGACACTCATAAAAAGATGATGATGTGAAGACCCAGGGAGAAGATAGCCATCTACAACTCAAGGAGAGAAAGCTAAGAAACCAACCCTGTTGACACCTCGATCTTGGATTTCTAGCCTCCAGAATTGTGAGAAAACACATTTGTGTTGTTTAAGCCACTCTGGCTGTGGTACTATAGTATGGCAGCCCTAACAAATTAATGTAGCATCACAGCGAAGACTTCTCTGACCACTCAAACCAAGCAGAGACCCTTTCCTCTCTCTATTGTCCCATTGTTGGAATGTCACTCCATGACAGCAGGGTTCTTGTTATGCTGTTCTCTGCCTCCAGTGCTCATAGTATTACGCTCGGTTGAATAATCCAGTGAGGGATGGGCTGATTGATTGAATACCTGGGTGGAGAAATCATCTTACAGACAACAAATTCAGAAGAAACGGCACACGGACTAGGTACATTTTGAAGAGAGGAACCTTATAAGGATCTGTGTAAGAAAGAATAATGAGATCACAGAGATATTAAGGTTTTATTTCAAAGGGTTAGTAGGGCTTGAAGATTCCAGTAGAATGTGCATGAGAGGAAAAGTGGTAACAGAACAACTACAATGACTATGACTACATAGTTGGACAACTACAACTGTAGAGTTATAAATACAATGTTGTTGTCCTTCCATGAGATTGCAGCAAATAAGAGGTTATTAGTTCAGAGACTTGATAGGAAAGAGAAGCAAGACTCACAAAACTTTCTAAAAATTTTACTAATTCATTCTGGCTGTAAAGAGACCACATCTTCCTTTTTTTTTTTTTTTTTTTTTTTTTTTTTTTTTTTTGAGACGGAGTCTCGCTCTGTCGCCCAGGCTGGAGTGCAGTGGCGCGATCTCGGCTCACTGCAAGCTCTGCCTCCCGGGTTCATGCCATTCTCCTGCCTCAGCCTCTCCGAGTAGCTGGGACTACAGGTGCCCGCCACCACGCCCAGCTAATTTTTTGTATTTTTAGTAGAGACGGGGTTTCACTGTGGTCTCGATCTCCTGACCTCGTGATCCACCCGCCTTGGCTTCCCAAAGTGCTGGGATTACAAGCGTGAGCCACCGCGCCCGGCCCACATCTCCCTTTTGAATGCAACCCATCTATCTGTCACATTCCGGATGCTCAGGGCCTTCTTTTTTGTGCATGAAGCAAGATGACCCCAAACCTTGTTTAAATCTGACAACTCTCAGCTCTACTTGCCACACAAACTTTCTCCATATATCCCAGATACCTGGCAGTGTTTGCTATAACTGTGTTTACATTCCCCTACTTTGACGGCTTGCTGTCTAATTCTTGCCCAAGATGACTCACGTGCTGCTTTTCACAGATCTAATAGCAAGAACTGACATTTTATTAAATTTATAGAGAGCTTGATCTTTTCCCAAGCCTTAGGGATAGGCTAGAAGATTGTAAAATTATGGAGCTACCGACTAGCAAAATATCTAAAGAGGAATTGCCCCAGAAATTGAAAAACAATTTTAATCAAATCAGTAAAAGCAGTTTGAAAAACACATATTTGATATTGCGCAGCTATTAAACACATAAACTCTATTTAAGCCTATGAATTTATGTTAGGTAAAATTTCTAATCCAGTGTAATTCATTGTCCACATGAGCAAAATGAGCAAAAACAATGTTAATATGAGCTAAAGATGGAAACAGATGTTATAATGGCATTATTAAAACCTGATTGGACCTGTATAAATATACTCATAGCTTTGAAGACCAAGATTGTAAATTTTAAATATAATATATATATTATTTAGAGATTAGAATAAATCAGAAGAACCAAATTCAGTTTCAGTGACTATCATGATATATTCATTAATGGAATTAAAGCTTTCTTAGCCAACTTTCATTTCTAAAAACCTTCAATAAATTCTTTTTTCTGAATAGTGATAGTGAATTTATCAGTTTTAAGCATTCCTTTATTAAATTTTTGTAACTCTGTGAGCTGGGCACTATTATTATTATTAATGACAGAAACTCTTAATCTGTGACCCAGGCCGAGGGCAATCTCTTCTCACTGCAATGGTGGGATCTCTGCTCACTACAACCTCCACCTCCTGGGTTCAAGTGATTCTTCTGCCTCAGCCTCCCACGTAGCTGGGATTACAGGTGTGCACCACCACCCCCAGCTAATTTTTGCATATTTAGTAGAGAGAGGTTTTCACCATGTGGTCAGACTTGTTTCAAACTCCTGACCTCAAGTGATCTGCCCCCCTCAGCCTCCCAAAGTGCTGGGATTACAGGTGTAAATCACCATGCCCAGCCATAGGCACTATTATTACCTTAATTTTGCCCATGAGAAAAATATTTAAATTTTATCCTAAATTCAATCCATAAGTTGTAGAGTCAAGAATTAGACCCTAGAAGTTTGATTTCAGATAAGGTTTCTTTACTCAGTACATTTATAGAAGGAAAACTTTTGTTGTCCACAAATTACTTACACAATTCTAAATCAAAGTTTATTTTCTTTACATTTATAATTATAAATTTTGAATGCTGTCTTACATATATGCATGTATAATCTATATGCATTGGACAAAATGTTATGCACATAATATCTGCAGCATAGGCAAAAAGCACATAGTAACATATGTGTATAAAACTTTATTGCTCGATTGATTTTTGCCCTGTACCTGCTTTGGTTTTATAATTCAAACTTTTCCCTGTTCAGGAGCTTGACAAAGGTAAATCGAGAATGGGTTTAAGTTTCTGCCTTTAATTGCTGCATGTGTAACGAGATGTTATTTGTTTTGTAGAGTTGATATTCAGACACAGTTCCATTTCTCTTTTGTTAGCATTATTCTGCTTTCCAGAGACAGTCCAAGCTTCATAGTCATGTTTTGATTAAGAGAGTAATGCTTTATTAAATTTTGAATAGAGTCTGTTATCAGTGTGGTGTTATTCTTATTGAAATAGCACCATAATATTCTTCAGCTGCTTTGTGAAAGGAGAGCAAAATGTGATTTCTATCCTTACTTTGATTCCTAGTTGTTTACAGTGGTTTAAATAATTCTTATTGTAAAAGGCTCCCATTTTAGTTGGAGATGATACTGGGCTGTCTCACTAATTCTATTATCTTCAAATACATTGGAAGTGTGGTCCACCTATTCCAACTTTATTAGTTCTTGAGAGACAGAGATGTATTAACATGAAATGCTGATTTCTACTCTGAATTCTGCTTAGTGGGTCCAAGATATTCAATGTATTTCTGAGAGTCAAATGATTATTTCAAAGTTTTCCTTTTATCTTCTAATTCTTGCCATATTACTTGGGCAGTAAGACACAAGATCTGTGAGGACTTTTTACAAAGGATGCATGGAAAAGCTAGAGTTTGAAATTTATGGCACTCTCCGATATGCAAACCACTCTGAAATGATTCATGTTCATGTCATAGGCCTCAGTTACAGAGTTTGTGAAAGGAAGGGGTGGGACTAGATAATTTTTAATCCTTCTAACACATGATTTTATGCTGAATAATTTTATAAATTTACTCTTCTATGTTGTAGTGGCATCTCTATATACATTGACAACACATTCATATATTACATTTACATCTAATATGCTAGTAATTGCTGATTTGAGCCTTTTAACCACTTTCTGATGGCAAATGCTTTACATGCATGAAAAATGTTGATTCATTCAACTAATATATATTTACTGGATATTATGTGCAAAGAACTGTGCTAGAAGAATACATATAGGAAGAATAATAGACAGTACATACTCAAGTTGCTTCATGATTGATGAGAATTTGGAGAGCAGCCTACGTCCATAGAACCTAGCAAAAACAAAAGGGCAAAAATAATGTTTAAACTTATGGTCTTAACTTCATTAGCAGTGGGCTATATTTAGCCGAGCTAAACATTTGACATCTTGGTTTTATTGATAATTAATATTGTAGAAAGGATTTTCTTGACATTATAGAAGGGATTTTTCTAAAAACTTCCTTGCAAATATACATAAAAGAAATGCTGATATAAAATTTTGTGGAACATTATAAATTAGTTTCCTATTGCTGGTTGCAATGAATTGTCTCAAATTTAGTGGCTTAATACAATAGAAAATTATCTTCAAAATCTGAAAGCCGTATGTCCATATTATTATTTTTAAACAAATCATACTAATTCATGTAACAGTTATGATAATGTGGCCATGAGGGCTCAAACTATTCCTATGATGTTTACTTGTCAACTCTTGGTCAAATGCAGAATATATTCTTAACAGGTCTTCATTTTCCAAATGTCAAATGTATTTTTGTATATACTTATGATATTTGGAGTTCAAAACTGATCAACAAAAGGTTGCTTCTAAAATATACTTTGAATTTTAACAAAGGAAAACTACTGCCAAAGAAATTAGACTAATTTTAGTGTATAATAAGTATTATTGTTATTGTGTACTTACTAAGTGTCAGGACATACTGTAAGTGCTTGTACATGTATTAATTCATGTAGTCCTCAAAACAACACAATAAGTTAGATCCTATCATTATTTCCACTTAAAGGTGAGGGCACTGAGGCTCAGAGGTTAAATACTTGTCCCAAATTACACAGCTAGAAAAAGGCAGAGGTGGGATTTGAGCCCAGGCTCTGCCTCCAGAGTCTGTATGCACTCTCTAGGAAGTTCCAAAATCATTGTTAGAGCACAGTGTCCTTCGGGAGGATTCAGTGTATTTATTCTTAATTTATAGCTGGGGAGCTAACGTGGCAGAGAACTCAAAACAACTCCCCCTGCTTTGGTTCTGAGATGCCCATTTTGAATTTTAAATGATTTCTCTCTGTTATTAAGCTTTGTTGTGGGATCATTCCTCTCTTCAATCTTTTGGTATATGTTGACTTCTAATATTCTAAAAGACCACTAAGAAAATGAAAACAAGTATTGTGATTTTAACAATTTTGAACTTTCTAAGTCGTACTTCTTGTAATCAGACATGGTGCAAAATGTTTCTACATGGTTATATGACTGACTTATAGCAAACATTATGGAGCCAACCTGTTAAAATAAGTTGCCTTCCCATTGTGGCCTCACAGTTTATTTATTATGATTGGTTCACAATGCCAGTTAGCTGTACTTTTTCAAATTCAATTTACTCTCAAAACAAAATGCCATCTACTTACAAAGCTGAAAAACACACACCAGAGGCTCTGAACATAATTCCAGAAGTTATTTTTCTGCAATGGTTTGGGCAAAGCCATACTTCCCCAAAACTGTGTCTCCTCTCAAGATGACCATTCTGAAGTAATTTCACATAGTAGCTGGTATAATGGCTAGCATGCTGTCCCAGTTGGTTTCTCTGTCAGGAATGCTGTCACTTGATCTATTCATGATGGGTATAAAAATTTTGACTGTAGTAGTTTATTTACAGTCTTACCTGAAGGAATTTTTGTCTCTGAACATTATGGACTAATTAGGTTTGACTGAGTAAAACACAGTTTGAAATGACTAGATATAGTTGATTTAAATATAATATAGAATAAGCCATAAATGATATAGGAGAGTTATGAGGTCATTTTCAATTTTCCCTCATTAGAAACTGGTGAAAAATACTCCTTAGCCAAGCCGAGCTAAGAGAAAGTTTCCTGTTTTGGTTCAGACTTCTTCAATTGTTCACATCCTCTTAAATGTGTTCTGGGTGACTGTTTCTAACCCTTCTGTTTTGGTCTGTTTCCTTCCTTTCACCATCATTGAGCTTGTCCTTATTTTCGAATTATGGATTTCTTCAGAACTCATCTCAAGTGCACAATATTATCATATACTGTACTTCTATTGTACTCTTCAAATTGCTTGCTCCTGTATGCTTTTTATTGGGAGATGGCTTCTGTTTTTGCTTTTGTTTGTTTGTGGGTTTTGTGTGTGTGTGTGTGTGTGTCCTACAGCTTTAATCTCTGCATCTGTCTTCATTCCTATGTGCTGTGATCAGCTTCTATGATGGTTGTAAAAGAAGTGTTTTTAATTCATTTACTTCAGCAGGAAGAATGTTACTAATGACATGCAAGCGGACACCTAAGCACACACTTATATGCACATGCATGCATACACACATGTATGAGGGCTTTAATGCCACCAAATTTCTTGTGTAATACAATTAAGCATCCCTCCTGGTTTCCAGTGCTCAGAAATGTTGTTCTTTATCCATCTGAGGTCCAGCGTCATCCAGAGGGTGCCTTTTAGAGGGTGTCTTCTCTCTAATTCATTGCTGGTGGACATTGCTTCAGTTTCCTATAACCTTTAAATCCATCTTAAATTGCTTGGCTTAGCTTTTTTGTAAGCTAGTGACTTAGGCAGCGACATTTCTCTGGGTATTACAATCTGGAAGCCCCTTAACTAAAGCTGTAGAACAGAAACCCTTGTAAATCCAGCATTAACTAGGAAAGTTTGTAAGGAGGCTGAGGTCTGGTTATGCCACTAGCTGGAAGATTCCGCTTTCTTAGCTGGAAGATTCTGCCATGGAGGTATCTTCCTCAGGAAAAATGACTCATCAACTTTCAAAAGTGAAAATAAACTTATATAATATCGTACCTTTAAAGGATATTAAGCAAGTTCTTTCTGTTTCCTTTTTTACATGTGGATAACACCAAATGTGATCATAAACCCTAAGAAATTTGGATTAAAAAACAATAAATTACAAAGTCAAAAATATTAAAAATTTGTAGGGATGTATATATGGAAAATGTATAATGTAACGTATGTGATCAAAATATGAATAATTCATTAAACTAGCAAGTATTTAAGTTTCTAAAATGCTAAAGTCTATTAAAATGTAAAAACAAATTTCAAAAAAATCTTGATTTTCCAAATATTGAACACAAATTTCTAAATCATTTAATATAATTTCTTTTTATGGGCATGCAGCTTATTTTGTGTTATACTCAGCCTTCGAGTCCTTAAGTGAGAAATCTAAAATAAAATTGCCTGGACAATGTTCATTAGAATGGGCCGCAAATGCTCATCTGCTAACATTTTAAAATATGGCAGCTCATTTATTTTAGATTAGATTTTTGCCCTTCTAAAATGGTAGGCATTTTATACATGTCCAAAATATTTTTAAAATTTAATTTGAAGTGATTTCGGCACCCACTCTTTACCATCGTATTAATTATGTTAATCATATAAAGTAATTACTAATGTTAGAAATATGCTTATATTAAGCAAGAATAAAAAACAGAAAGGCATGAGGAGTATTATTCTTAGACTTATTTAATGAACCTGGAAAAGAATACAAGGTGTGCTGTTAATGCTCATAGCACAAGGGTTGGTCAAGCATTATTAAATAATATTGAAAATATAACAAAATTGCCTTAACGATGCACTCAACTTACATTTTAATTCCCAAAGAAATAGAAATAGTTTCTTCCTACATTTTAAATAAACTTAATAAATTCTTGTTGGGCAAACTAAACATGTGTTGACTAGACATTAGCCATTTTAAAGAGATCTAACATGCTGTAATAAAATACTTTGTAACACCTATAGCAGCAGTTTTCCTAAAGGTCAAGACAATTACTTTGGCATTATGTAAAGAAAATGACCAAATCAGTATAGCTGCTTCAGCAGTAAGTTTCCAGATGAAACAGCTGTTTACAAAGGCATCACAAAACTTCATTAGATGTTTTATTTATATTAGAGGTTAAATGAAACATCTGGCCATACCTGATAGCAAAGTTACAAATGAGCATCACCATTGACCTGATTTTGTAATCAAGACAAGGGCTGGGACTGGAGAGGAGACCTTGAAAGGTAGCATCAGGTAGCCCTAACTATGCTTAAAGAGTTATTTGTTTTCAAAAATCTGTTTTATAATTTGGCTTATGCTTATGTCAGACTTAGCCTGTTGCAGATATGTCTCCAATATATCATAACATGTTCAAAGGGTCTTAAACAAATTCATTAATGTGAATCACTATTAGTAATATTTTGTATTTGTTTATATGTTTTCCTCCATCGCATTCACATCTTTAAAATGCTACTTGAAAAATTTATTGTCTGATTTAAGAGAATGCCATGAAGAATGCAAAATCTATAATTTAGTAAGGCTTAAAAGTTACTAAGTATATAGGAAGTTTAAATTTTCAAAAAAAATAATAAACACTAAATCTTGAAGAGCAAAGACGGCGTTTTAAGGTCTGTTAAGGTTCAATTTTAAGATGGTTAATATATTTAAGTGTAACCCCATCAGAGAAGGGCAGAGTCAATAACAAGTTTTTTGGCTGATTGGTCTAACCTGTGATTTTTGTTTTCTTCTTGCCTTTCACATTGTGGAAAACTAGATGTTCACTGGTGATTGCAGGAGAAGACGGGAGGAAAAAAAATGGAAGGCATTTGTCTCATGTCTGTTTAGACAAACACCCAGAGGAATTTCTGAAGAATTTGCAATCTTCCTTAGACCCTCTCTTCTCCATATTTCCATGGCGCTTTTAACCTCTTCCTGATTGTGACCCATTCTAGGCTCCAGCTAGTTGTAATTCTGGACTAAAAGGGAAAAGGAGCTGAAAGTCCTGAGGTAGAAGGTGCAGGAAGATAGTGGGGTATAGTAGTGAGGGGTGGGGGTTGGGAAGAAAAAATTATTCCATTATGAAAACCATACATTAAAAAATACTATTCAAATAATCTTGTCAATTTAGATTTTTGAAAAAAAAAATCATTGTCAGTTCTGTGTTGCCAGGTATTTGCATGAAAAACTTTTGTTACCAGAAAGTGCATTGAAATGTAATTTTTGGCATGATTTGGACCTCACTGGATAAATACACTGATCCCCTCCTTCCCAGTAATGCATATCAATAAGCAGTACTATAAGTGCATTTTGATGAACTCAACAGTATTTCCTCATCAGGATTTGTAAGTATAGTTTTATTACCAATCAAGTACTCAGAATCAAACAAGTAATAGATTTTACACATAATATGTCATAAAAGCAAATCTAAAACAACTGTAAACATCTATAATAGCACAATATAAAAATATGATGCTACTTCTAAAAAAGCATAAATATCCAGTGTACATTACTTATAAAATGGACCCTTATGTCCAGTAAAGTATACATATAAAATTTTAAAACCTCTAATACTTGATAATTTGACCCATAACTAATAATCTTGATAAGACACTATACATATTTTTTAAAAACCTGTATAAATATAATAGTCATTTTGCTTATTCTTTTAAAATTTAGAAGATATTTTAGAAAGCAATTTTATTAATCCAAGTTTATCTGGATTAAGACAGGATGTTTGAGCAGATTCTTTTTTTTCCCTCTCAAATGTCTTGGAAAATAAGATAAACATTTCAAATTATTTTAATTTTAGAACTGTCTGAAAGAAATACAGTGAGCTATAATTGATTATCTAAGAATTTTTTTCTACTTAGAATCTTGTAATTAGCCAATAATAACATCAACAATAATACTGGATACCTTTTATTTTAGCACTTGTGTTGTGCCAGACACGGAGCCGAGTGTTTTCTTTTTTACTTCAATTTACTCTTCCATTGTCTTCTATCTCAGCAAACTGCTTGTGTCTCTGAGTAAATCATTTTAAATAACATCCAAGAACATAAGTGATAGCTGTAAGGTGCCTTATTTTAAAGAATAAAAAATATTTTTGGTCATCAGGAAACTCAAAGTTTTCAAACCTCTCATCTAATTTCAAAAGCAGGCATTAGATAAGCACTCCAACTCCACACGTGGCATTCGAAGAGTAGTAAAGCCATCTACCGAGAAGTGTTAGTTCAGCTGGAAGTGAGCCATGGCATGTTTTAAAATGCTTCCGTTCCCATACTCTCCATATGTAATAAATAATCTATCAAAACATTTAAATAACATGTTTCTTATTTATCTATGATAAACAGTGAGTTTTTGTTTGTTTGCTTTTGCTTTTTTTTTTTTTGGCAGGGTCTCACTCTGTCACCCAGGCTGGAGTGCAGTGGCACCATCTCGGCTCACTGCAACCTCTGCCTCCCAGGTTCAAGTGATTCTCCAGCTTCAACCTACCTAGTAGCTGGAATTACAGGCATGCGCAACCACGCCTGGCTAATTTTTGTGTATTTGGTAGAGACGGAGTTTCCCCATGTTGCCCAGGCCGGTTTCAAACTCCTGGACTCAAGGGATCTGCCGGCGTTGGCCTCCCAACGTGTTGGGATTACAGGTGTGAGCCACCGCTCCTGGCCCACAGTGAATTGTTTATTTAAGCAGAGTCAGGCATCCTTACAGAGAAAAGCAATCACCTACCCCTTTCACCATCTCTACTAATATTATACTAATTTATATTGCTGAATTGAAAAAATTGATTTCCACTGGATTTTTATAATTACAATATTAGAACATGTTTGTATTAATATTGACTATTGTTACACTTTCTATCTGCTATTAAATAAATGGAAATCTTGAAATAGCCTTACCAGCATCTAGCAGGAGTACCAATGTTGAAGGCAGAGTTTTCATACAAATTCCATCCGCTTGGAGACAAGCTCCTTTTCTTTTGGGGTTCTCAAGAACATCTTGACTCTAAGAAGATTTGTTTTTGTATTTCCTCAGACGGAGGCCAGTTGTGAGTTCTAAGTATTCAGATTTACAAATTGGTAGGAAATAGAGATGGAAAATTAAGGCTGATATATCTAGTGAGCAAACCATTCTCTGAAAATAAGTTATTTCAGAAAACATGTGTTAGTCACCTCTATTGTGCTATATAAATAGCATTTTAAAACAATAGAATGAAAGAGATGTTTTATTCTCATCATGTTTAGCATTAGGCTTGTGTAGCTGTAGATTTTCTAAAGTCACAAAGCTTGAAAATAAATTTGGACATATTTTTCTTTGTTTTTCACCCTGAATTCTTCCTCCCTCCTTGTTTTAGAAATATAAGCACACAGAAATATATATATATATCTGAACTATAGGCCATATGTTGTATGTATATTTAGAGATAGTCTTCACAAATATGGTTCATATTTAGAAATTGATATTGCAAATAAAGCTTTAGCAGAAATAGTTTTGTGTGTGTGTATGTGTGTGTATGTGTGTGTGTATGTGTGTGTGTATTTAAGTATAAGGGCAATGTTTAACAGTTTTGTAAATGGCACCAAAATATGATATGCAGAACAACTAACACACAGAGTAGGGAGGCAATAAAGCTTGATAATTTGGCTAGAAAACAAAGGTAAAAGACCAGTGTACTCCAGAGGACATCATACACAATCACTAGATATTACAGATGTAATATTAAACAAAATTTTATTATAAGATTTGTATCTATCTTTTTAATGACTAATTCTACTTTGTTTACACAGCTGTCATCCCTTGAAATGAAACCACTTGAGGTATTAGTAAGTCAATAAAAACATTTATGCCATATCCAAGGAGTCATAAGTCATGTAAAACTTTGCAGACTCAGTTCTCAAGGGACGCCTGTATGAGCAGTAATATAATAATGGTATGTACTAGAAACATTAATTTAATTGTTATTATTTAAAATACTAAGCACACATGTGTTACGTTAAATACTTTACACACATTGTCTCATTCAACCCCTCAACAAACTTATTATATTTTTATTTTATACATGAGGAAAGTGTCACAAATAGTTACATCATTTACCCAAGATCACACAATTAGGATTATATAATTATCTTAAATTACATAACATGATATAGGATACAAAACACTTTGATTTTTATTTTTGCCTTGAAAAAATCTTGTGATATTATTATCCTGCTTTTAGATTTATGGAAATTGAGGCTTGGAAAATTTAAATGACCTGCTCAATGTCAGTCAGTTGGAAAGGCCAGAGCGAGCTATAGGGCCAATGCCGAGCACTGTTGGTGAAATGCAGAAACATTGCCCTTTCACTAGGAAGACACCGTTATTAACTGACAATCTACAAACCATTTATACATCATTCCATCTGATCTTCAAAACCACTCTGTGTGATGAGCTGGTTAGATACGGAAATTCCATTTTGTAGGTGAGAAAACTGACATGCAAGAGACTGTGACTTGCAAGTCACAGAGACAAGGACCCATGCATTCTGCTTTCTAATTCACTGCTTCTCCAGTACACAACATGTCCTCTTTTTAGGAATCAGCAATATGGTTGATATGATAATGAATAAATAAATGAAAGATAAAATAAAGTGAGCTTTAGTATGAATGTGTTGTGATTATAGTAATTAATACAGAAATTGAGAGTCTAGGGAGATCCATATGGAATTATAATAACCTATAATTTGCTCCTTGCTTACTTGGCTTCCCAAACGTGCTAATCTCAGCAGTCTTTCATTTTTAAAAAAGTATTTTTCCCAATTTGGTCTCTAATGGATCTTTGGATTAGGGATAATCTGGAGCCAGTTATGGACAAATGGGTATTTCACATATCTATTTATTTCTGTTAATAATTGAGCAATCCATGTGCAAGCACTGAGAATATACAAAAGTATCCATCTTCGAAGAGACCACAATTTCAGAAGGGAGTAGTTGTAAACACATTGTTAAAATCAATGTGTAATAGAAGTATAAATAAGGTCTATACAGCAATAGTATTAAAAATCATATGGTTAGCATAGTCCTAGAAGGTCAAATATTTCACTGAGAAGAACTTTGTGTGCGTTATCTGAATATGAGTAGCAGCTTGTTAGGTGGTCTGGGGAAGGGATTAGTCTACGAAGAGGCAACCATATGTTTTATGAAACAGCATGGCGGATTAGAAGAACTGCAAGTGATTGTCTGTCAAGATTATTGGCTGTGTGCCTATGTTTGGCAAGAAATGACACTGGAAAGACAAACAGGAACCATATAGCTCTCTGTGCCATGACAGGTACTTTGAAAGTTATCCAGTAGATGGAGATAGGCATGGAATGTTTTGAGCTCAGGAGAAAATTTATCCAAATTATCTTTTGGGAAGATCAGCCTAAAAGCGCTGTGGATAAGTAATCCAAGAGTGGTGAAATAAAAGGGAAATTTTTGGTAGTTGTATTACTCTGTTAGAGCTGATTTAACAGAATACTACAGACTGGGTGCCTTAACAAAAGTTTATTTTTACAGCATTTTGGAGGCTGAGTCTAAGATGAAGGTGTTGGCAGGTTTGAGTTTCTCCTGAGGCCTCTCTCCTTTGCTTGCAGATGGCCATCTTTTCACTTGTCCTTACATGATCTTTTTCTCTGTGTATGCATACCCCTGTGTCTTATCATCTTCTTATAAGGACACCAATCCTATTGGATTAAAACTGCACTCTTGTGACCTCCCTTAAACTTCATTACCTCCTTAGTGACCCTACTTCAAAATATATTCCATTTGATGTTAGGACTTCCACTTATGAATTTGGGAAAAACACAATTAATTTAATAATATTTGTCCTGCTAGACCTCCAAAATTCACGTCCTCTTCACATGCAAGATGCACTCACTTCACCTTGAAACAGTGCCACAGTCTTATTCAGTTCAGCATCAGCTCTAAGTCCAAAGTCTCATCTAATTATTAACCTAAATCAGGTGTAAGACTCAAAGCTACGGTTTATCCTGAGGCAAAATTCCTCTCCAGTTGTGAATCCGTGAAACCAGACAAGTTATGTCCTTCTAAAATACAATGATAGAACAAGCATAGGATCGACATTCCCATTCCAAAAGGGACAAACTGGAAATAAGTGAGGTGTGATGGGTCCTAAGCAAATGGAAAACCTAACAAGAAAAATTCCATTCGATTTTAAGGCTTGAGAATAATCCTCTGACAACATGCTCTGTCCTTCAGACTTACTTGTGCAGCAAGCAGTGTTGCTCCCACAGCCATGGGCATTGCCCCACCCCCTCCAATGGCTGTGACTGGTTGCATGGCTCCTGGGGCACTGATGGGCTGCAGCCTTGTGCACTGAAAGGAGGAGGAGACAGCCTTGTTCCACAGATTTGTGCATTCTGGGCCTGTGGTAGCAGGGGCAGCCGTGCTGATTTCTGTATTGTCTTCTTTATTGTTCTTCAATGACAAGGCATTTTCACAGCCTGATGGCTCTATTGTTCCATCCTATAAAATCCTCCTTTATTTAATCCCATCTCTGCCCCCTTTAGTTCAAACTGGCAATGTTTCAGCTAGTATAATCCCATCTATATTCTTGGGTTTTGCTGAGATGTTTGATTCAATCCATGAGTAATCTCTTCATGGAGTGATTGTTCAGCCACACCCTTGATGGTCTCTCCAGAACACACTTTCTCTTTCTTTGCAATATGGATAGGCTGAGGGTTTTCAAATATTCACATTTTGGTTCCTTTTGTGTAACAATTTCTTTAATTGATCTGTCTGTTTTCTTGCATTTTACTATAAGCAGTTAAGAGAAACCAGGCTGCACCTTTAACACTTTGCTTAGAAATCTCCTCAGCTAAATATTTAACTTCCTCCACAATTAACTTTAACTTTTCAGAAAATACTGATATTTACTAAGATAAAATACTATGATAAAATTTACTTAGATAAAATACCAAGAACTCAGCAAAGTTCTTTGCCACTTTTGAACAGGATCACTTTTCCTCCAGTTGCCAATAACACGTTCCTCATTTCCATCTGAGACCTCACCAGAATTATTTTTAATGGCCACATGCTTACCAACTGTCCCATCAAGGCAATCTAGCCTTTTTCTAACATGTGCCTTAAAACTCCTCTAGCCTCTACCAATTACCTAATTCCAAATTCATTTCCAATTTTTAGGCATATGTTATAGCAGGACCCTGCTTCTTCCTACCAAAATCTGTATTGGTCAGGGATGTCCAGAGAAACAAAATGAATAGAATGTGTATTTGTTTCACATGATTGTGTAAACAGGCAAGTCTAAATTTGCAGCGTAGGCTGGTGGGTTTGAGATCCAGGATAGTTGGTGGTACAGATAAAGTCTGAAGGCAGCCTACTTAAGAATTCCTTGTAGCTCAGGGAGGCCAGTCTTTTTTGTGCTATTCAGACCTTCAACTGGTTGGATGAGGCTCACCCACATTATGGATGTCAATTTTCTTTACTCAAAGTTTGCTGATTAAAATGTTAATCTCTTTCAAAATACCTTCCAAGTTGACACAAACTTAACTATCACAGAAGTGTATTGATGGATGTATGTGAGAAATGGTTAGAGTTTGAACTACAACAGTTATGCTAATATGAAGTCAAGGATGACTCTTCATTTTCGGACAATTGTGGCTGGGTAAATGGTGCCATTAAAACTGAAATTGAAATGTTTGAAGAGAAATAAGTTTTGTGAAGATGATAAAAGATTCAGTTTTGAACAGATTGATTAGGAAGTGACTATGGAACACAAAATAGTAGATCTACCCTAGGAAGAAAAAACTTTGACAGAAATTTGGGGAATCTTAACTGTGGAAAGCAGTAGAAGCTATTTGGGCATGGACAAAATTTCACTGAAAATAGAAAGTTATATAAAAACAAAAGATGGCCGGGTGCAGTGGCTCATGCTTATAATCCCAGCACTTTGGGAGGCTGAGGTGGGCAGATCACTTGAGGTCAGGAGTTCGAGACCAGCCTGGCCAACATGGTGAAACCCCATCTCTACTAAAAATACACAAATTAGCCAAGCGTGGTGGCAGGCACCTGTATTCCCAGCTACTCGGGAGGCTGAGGCAGGAGAATTGCTTGAACCTGGGGGGCAGACTTTGCAGTGAGCTGAGATTGTGCCACTGCACTCCACCCTGGGCAACAGAGTGAGACTCCATCTCAAAATACATAAATAAATAAATTAATTAATTAAAAAAATAGGCCTTTGATGAGTTTGGATTCTAAGGTTTCTGGCAACAGAAACCTATTAGAATAAGCTTAAGCAGAAAGAGAGGATTTGGTTTAAGGATACATGAGTTTCTCATGGAGGCCAAGGGTTCTAGGTCAAGATTACATTGAAATCAGTTTTATTTATTGTTTGTTTGTTAATTTATTTTATGTTTAAGATGAGAGAAATTTAAGCTTGTTTATATACAGTTTAGAAGGAGCTAGTGAAAGATAAAGATTGAATATATTTATTTTAGAAAATAAATAGTTAATGACAATAGATTCTGAAGAGAATGACATCTAGACGAGTGTTTCTCAAACTTTTATGTGCATAGGAATCACCTGGGAACCTTTTATAAAATTCATCAAGTGAAGGGTGGGGTCTGAGATTCTGCACTTCTAGTAGGTGCTATGGTGTTGGCAAGTCTGCTGGTACACAGGCTATACCTTAAGTCATGAAGATCTGGGCACAGTTGGAAGACGTTTCAATAAAGTGTGTACACCTTTTTATCTAAAACATAAAGAAATTGCCCAAGAAGGAATCATGCTTAAAATCTGCTCAGCTTCATTCTTTTTTTTATTATTATTATACTTTAAGTTCTAGGGTACATGTGCACAATGTGCAGGTTTGTTAACATATGCATACATGTGCCATGTTGGTGTGCTGCACCCATTAACTCGTCATTTACATTAGGTATTTCTCCTAATGCTATCCCTCCCTCTCCCTCCCCACCCCAAGACAGGCCCCAGTGTGTGATGTTCCCCACCCTGTGTTCAACTGTTCTCATTGTTCAATTCCCACCTATGAGTGAGAACATGCAGTGTTTGGTTTTCTGTCCTTGTGATAGTTTGCTCAGAATGATGGTTTCCAGCTTCAACCATGTTCTTACAAAGGACATGAAATCATCCTTTTTTATGGCTGCATAGTATTCCATGGGGTATATGTGCCATATTTTCTTAATCCAGTCTATCATTGAAAGACATTTGGGTTGGTTCCAAGTCTTTGCTATTGTGAATAGTGCCACAATAAACATATGTGCGCATGTGCCTTTATAGCAGCATGATTTATAATCCTTTGGGTATATATCCAGTAATGGGATGGCTGGGTCAAATGGTATTTCTAGTTCTAGATCCTTGAGGAATCACCACACTGTCTTCCACAATGGTTGAACTAGTTTACAGTCCCACCAACAGTGTAAAAGTGTTCCTATTTCTCCACATCCTCTCCAGCACCTGTTGTTTCCTGACTTTTTAATGATCACCATTCTAACTGGTGTGAGATGGTATCTCATTGTGGTTTTGATTTGCATTTCTCTGATGGCCAGTGATGATGAGCATTTTTTCATGTGTCTGTTGGTTGCATAAATGTGTTCTTTTGAGAAATATCTGTTCATATCCTTTGCCCACTTTCTGATGGGGTTGTTTGATTTTTTTTCTTGTAAATTTGTTTAAGTTCTTTGCAGATTCTGGATATTAGTCCTTTGTCAGATGGGTAGATTGCAAAAATTTTCTCCCATTCTGTAGGTTGCCTGTTCAATCTGATGGTAGTTTCTTTTGCTGTGCAGAAGCTTTTTAGTTTAACTAGATCCCATTTGTCAATTTTGGCTTCTGCTACCATTGCTTTTGGTGTTTTAGTCATGAAGTCCTTGCCCATGCCTATGTCCTGAATGGAATTGCCTAGGTTTTCTTCTAGGGTTTTTATGGTTTTAGATTTAACATTTAAGTCTTTAATCCACCTTGAATTAATTTTTGTATAAGGTGTAAGGAAGGGATCCAGTTTCAGCTTTCTACATATGGCTAGCCAGTTTTCCCAGCACCATTCATTAAATAGGGAATCTTTTCCCCATTGCTTGTTTTTGTCAGGTTTGTCAAAGATCAGATGGTTGTAGATGTGTGGTATTACTTTTGAGGGCTCTGTTCTGTTCCATTGGTCTTTATCTCTGTTTTGGTACCGGTGCCATGCTGTTTTGGTTACTGTAGGCTTGTAGTATAGTTTGAGGTCAGGTAGCATGATGCCTCCAGCTTTGTTCTTTTGGCTTAGGATTGTCTTGGAAATGCAGGCTCTTATTTGGTTCCATATGAATTTTAAAGTAGTTTTGTCAAATTCTGTGAAGAAAGTCATTGGTAGCTTGATGGGGTTGGCATTGAATCTATAAATTACCTTGGGCAGTACGGCCATTTTCATGATATTGATTCTTCCTATCCATGAGCATGGAATGTTCTTCCATTTGTTTGTGTCCTCTTTTATTTCATTGGGCAGTGGTTTGTAGTTCTCCTTGAAGAGGTCCTTCACATCACTTGTAAGTTGGATTCCTAGGTATTTTATTCTCTTTGAAGCAATTGTGAATGGGAGTTCACTCATGATTTGGCTTTCTGTTTGTCTGTTATTGGTGTTTAGGAATGCTTGTGATTTTTGCACATTGATTTTGTATCCTGAGACTTTGCTGAAGTTGCTTATCAGCTTCAGGAGATTTTGGGCTGAGATGATGGGGTTTCCTAAATACACAATCCTGTCATCTGCAAACAGGGACAATTTGACTTCCTCTTTCCCTAATTGAATACCCTTTATTTCTTTCTCCTGCCTGATTGCCCTGGCCAACTTCCAACACTATGTTGAATGGGAGTGGTGAGAGAGGGCATCCCTGTCTTGTGCCAGTTTTCAAAGGGAATGCTTCCAATTTTTGCCCATACAGTATGATATTGGCTGTGGGTTTGTCATAAATAGGTATATTATTTTGAGATACGTCCCATCAATACCTAGTTTATTGAGAGTTTTTAGCATGAAGGGCTGCTGAATTTTGTTGAAGGCCTTTTTTGCATCTATTGAGATAATCATGTGGTTTTTGTCGTTGGTTCTGTTTATATGATGGATTACCTTTATTGATTTGTGTATGTTGAACCAGCCTTGCATCCCAGGGATGAAGCCAACTTGATCATGGTGTATAAGCTTTTTGATGTGCTGCTGGTTTTGATTTGCCAGTATTTTATTAAGGATTTTTGCATCGATGTTCATCAGAGATACTGGTCTAAAATTCTCTTTTTTTGTTGTGTCTCTGCCAGGCTTTGGTATCAGGATGATGCTGGCCTCATAAAATGAGTTAGGGAGGATTCCCTCTTTTTCTATTGATGGGAATAGCTTCAGAAGGAATGGTGCCAGCTCCTCTTTGTTCCTCTGGTAGAATTCGGCTGTGAATCCGTCTGGTCCTGGACTTTTTTTGGTTGGTAGGCTATTAATTATTGCCTCAATTTCAGGGCCTATTATTGTTCTATTCAGGGATTCAACTTCTTCCTGCTTTAGTCTTGGGAGGGTGTATGTGTCCAGGAATTTATCCATTTCTTCTAGATTTTCTAGTTTATTTGCGTAGAGGTGTTTGTAGTATTCTCTGATAGTAGTTTGTATCTCTGTGAGATCAGTGGTGATATCCCCTTTATCGTTTTTTATTGCATCTATTTGATTCTTCTCTCTTTTCTTCTTTATTAGTCTCACTAGCAGTCTATTTTGTTGATCTTCTAAAAAAACCAGCTCCTGGATTCATTGATTTTTTGAAGGGTTTTTCGTGTCTCTATCTCCTTTAGTTCTGCTCTGATCTTAGTTATTTCTTGTCTTCTGCTAGCTTTTGAAATTGTTTGCTCTTCTTCTCTAGTTCTTTTAATTGTGATGTTAGGATGTCAATTTTAGATCTTTCCTGCTTTCTCTTGTGGGCATTTAGTGCTATAAATTTCCCTCTACACACTGCTTTAAATGTGTCCCAGAGATTCTGGTATGTTGTGTCTTTGTTCTCATTGGTTTCAAAGAACATCTTTATTTCTGCCTTCATTTCGTTATGTACCCAGTACTCATTCAGGAGCAGGTTTTTCAGTTTCCATGTAGTTGAGCAGTTTTGAGTGAGTTTCTTAATCCTGAGTTCTGGTTTGATTGCACTGTTGTCTGAGAGACAGTTTGTTATAATTTCTGTTCTTTTACATTTGCTGAGGAGAGCTTTACTTCCAACTATGTGGTCAATTTTGGAATAGGTGTGGTGTGGTGCTGAAAAGAATGTATATTCTGTTGATTTGGGGTGGAGAGTTCTGTAGATGTCTATTAGTTCTGCTTGGTGCACAGCTGAGTTCAAGTCCTGGATATCCTTGTTAACCTTCTGTCTCTTTGATCTGTCTAATGTTGACAGTGGGGTGTTAAAGTCTCCCATTATTGTTGTGTGGGAGTCTAAGTCTCTTTGTAGGTCTCTAAGGACTTGCTTTATGAATCTGGATGCTCCTGTATTGGGTGCATATATATTTAGGATAGTTAGCTCTTCTTGTTGAATTGATCCCTTTACCATTATGTAATGTCCTTGTTTGTCTCTTTTGATCTTTGTTGGCTTAAAGTCTGTTTTATCAGAGACTAGGATTGCAACCCCTGCTTTTTTCTGTTTTCCATTTGCTTGGTAGATCTTCCTCCATCCCTTTATTTTGAGCCTATGTGTGTCTCTGCATGTGAGATGGGTCTCCTGAATATAGCCCACTAATGGGTCTTGGCTCTTTATCCAATTTGCCAGTCTGTGTCTTTTAAGTGGAGCATTTAGCCCATTTACATTTAAGGTTAATATTGTTATGTGTGAATTTGATCCTGTCATCATGATGTTAGCTCATTATTTTGCTCGTTAGTTGATGTGGTTTCTTCCTAGCATTGATGGTTTTTACAATTTGGCGTGTTTTTGCAGTGGCTGGTTCTGGTTCTTCCTTTTCATGTTTAGTGCTTCCTTCAGGAGCTCTTGTAAGGCAGGCCTGGTGGTGACAAAATCTCTCAGCATTTGCTTGTCTGTAAAGGATTTTATTTCTCCTTCACTTATGAAGCTTAGTTTGGCTGGATATGAAATTCTGGGTTGAAAATTCTTTTCTTTAAGAATGTTGAATATGGGCCCCTAATCTCTTCTGGCTTGTAGAGTTTCTGCTGAGAGATCCACTGTTAGTCTGATGTGCTTCCCTTTGTGGCTAACCCGACCTTTCTCTCTGGCTGCCCTTAACATTTTTCCTTTGTTTCACCTTTGGTGAATCTCACAATTATGTGTTTTGGAGTTGGTCTTCTCGAGGAGTATCTTTGTGGAGTTCTTTGTATTTCCTGAATGTGAATGTTGCCCTGCCTTGCTAGTTTGGGGAAGTTCTTCTCTATAGTATCCTGAAGAATGTTTTCCAACTTGGTTCCATTCTCCCTGTCACTTTCAAGTACACCAATCAGATGTAGATTTGGTCTTTTTACATAGTCCCATATTTCTTGGAGGCTTTGTTCGTTTCTTTTTACTCTTTTTTCTCTAAACTTCTCTTCTGACTTCATTTCATTCATTTGATCTTCAATCACTGATATCCTTTCTTCCACTTGATCGTATCGGCTACTGAAGCTTGTGCATGTGTCATGGAGTTCTCGTGCCATGGTTTTCAGCTCCATGAGGTCATTTAAGTTCTTCTCTATGCTGTTTATTCTAGTTAGCCATTCGTCTAATCTTTTTTTGAGGTTTTTAGCTTCTTTGTGATGGGTTAGAACATCCTCCTTTAGCTCGGAGAAGTTTGTTATTACCAATTGTCTGAAGACTTCTTCTCTCAACTCGTCAAAGCCATTCTCCGTCCAGCTTTGTTCCGTTGCTTGCAAGGAGCTGCATTCCTTTGGAGGAGAAGAGGTGCACTGATTTTTAGAATTTTCAGCTTTTCTTCTCTGGTTTCTCCCCATCTTTGTGGTTTTATCTACCTTTGATCTTTGATGATGGTGACGTACAGATGGGGTTTTGGTGTGGATGTCCTTTCTGTTTGTTAGTTTTCCTTTTAACAGTCAGGTCCCTCAGCTGCAGGTCTGTTGGAGTTTGTTGGAGGTCCACTCCAGACCCTGTTTGCCTGGGTATCACCAGTGGAGGCTGCAGAACAGCAAATATTGCAGAATGGCAAATGTTGCTGCCTGATCCTTCCTCTGGAAGCTTCGTCTCAGAGGGGCACCCGGCTGTATGAGGTGTCATTCTGCCCCTACTGGGAGATGTCTCCCAGTTAGGCTACTTGGGGGTCAGAGATCCACTTGAGGAGGCAGTCTGTCTGTTCTCAGATCTCAAACTCCGTGCTGGGAGAACCACTGCTCTCTTCAAAGCTATCAGACAAGGACGTTTAAGTCTGCTGAAGTTTCTGCTGCCTTTTGTTCAGCTATGCCCTGCCCCCAGAGGTGGAGTCTACAGAGGCAGGCAGGCCTCCTTGAGCTGTGATGGGCTCTACCCAGTTTGAGCTTTCAGGCTGCTTTGTTTACCTACTCAAGCCTCAGCAATGGTGGGTGCCCCTCCCCCAGACTCACTGCTGCCTTGCAGTTCAATCTCAGACTGCTGTGCTAGCAGTGAGCGAGGCTCTGTGGGTGTCGGACCTTCTGAGCCAAGTGCGGGATATAATTTCCTGGTATGCCATTTGCTAAGACCACTGGAAAAGCGCAGTATTAGGGTGGGAGTTTCCCGATTTTCCAGGTACCATCTGTCACGGCTTGCCTTGGCTAGGAAAGGGAATTCCCTGACCCCTTGCACTTTCTGGGTGAGATAACACCCTGCCCTGCTTTGGCTCACACTCCATGGACTGCACCCATTGTCTGACAAGCCCCAGTGAGATGAACCCAGTACCTCAGTTGGAAATGCAGAAATCACCTGTCTTATGCGTCACTCACGCTGGGAGCTGTTGACTGGAGCTGTTCCTATTTGGCCATCTTGGAACTGGACCCAGACAGCAACTTTTATTGAAGCAACAGTGTATAGCAGCAGCAGAGGTACTGTTCTTTGTGGAGCAGGGCTAGCCTATAGGCACTGTGCCTAGAGCAGCAGCTCAGGAACAGTTCTTCAGTCATATTTATACCCACTTTTAATTTCACCTTCATTCTTAATCTCATGGTAGCTAAGTAATCAAAGATAACTCCAGCTGGAAAATGAATGATTATCCTTTTGATACAAATTTTAATATAAAAATGCTCAAACATGCAGATAAAACTCAATATATCCATCAACCAATTTTGATAATTATCAACATTTTGCATTCTTGTTTCATCTTTCACTATAGCTTGCCTCGTTTCACCCGACTACTATAGTATTTTTTTTTTTTTCTTGAGATGGAATCTCATTCTGTCACCAGGCTGGAATGCAGTGGCACGATCTTGGCTCACTGCAACCTCTGACTCCCTGGTTCAAGCGATTCTCCTGCCTCAGCCTTCCAAGTAGGTGGGATTACAGGCAGGCACCACCACACCCAGCTAATTTTTGTAATTTTAGTAGAGATGGGGTTTCACCACATTGGCCAGGATGGTCTTGATCTCCTGATCTTATGATCCACCCGTCTTGGCCTACCATACTATAGTATTTTTAAGGGAACCCACCTATCTATTATTTTTCTCATAAATACCTAAATGTATATTTCTAACAAAGACAAATTTTAAAAATAAACACAGTGCCATGATTGCAAGGCCAGAATTGCTACTTGTCTCAAAAGTGTATTTTTACTTTTTCATCTTGATTCCATAAATGTTAATTCACTTGAATCAATATCTCTCAGTATTCTTACATTGTTTTTTGTTGACTCACCTCTTAAGTACATTTTAATATGTAGCAGTTATTCCTCCCCTACTATGTTTCAAAGCGTTCATTTCTTTGAAAACTGGATTATTTTATTTTTTATAACATTCTCTATATTCTGGACATGCTTATGGCATCTTTATGATGTCATTTAACATGCTGTACTATCCCTCATGTTTCCTGTAAAATGGTAGTCGATCTACAGACTGGATTCAATGTGGTAAATTGTTTATTGACCACAGTAGCTCATGGATAATGCTCTGTGATTCCTTGCATCAGATCACAAGGCATGGAATTTCTTACCATCCCAGTTTGGTCATGTTACTATTAATCAGTGAGTTCAGATGTTGTCAGCCTCATCCAACCATTAACTTCTCACATAATGAGTTTAACAGCCATTGATGATTGCAACTTAGATACATCATTTGAATAGAGGTTTCAAAATGGTGATTTTTTTCTAATTCTTCCATTTATTCTGCATTTATTAGGTATAATTCTTTTATGGAGACAAATTTTCTGTAATCAAATATTTCAGGCTAGAAAGGCAAGATAGATGATAGATAGATAGATAGATAAAATTGTTTCATTTATTTAATACTTTTTCATAATAATTATTGTTACCCTAGTAATTTCCAAAAATGACCACAAAGACGCAATTAGCAAAATTGAGTCTGTGGGAAAATCTATAGAATAAAATTATCCAGTTTCTTCAAGTAATAAATTGAGAGCAGTAAAAAAAGAAGGTAGAGAAGAATAGAGAACCTATAGATTAAAAGTATGTCAGTCTTAATTTATCCTTATTTTTAAACATGTAGTGTGATATTTGAAAATCAATTTAATTTGTTCCCTCATCAGATATTTGATAATATTCATGAATTGTTATTAATTTTAAGTGTGCTAACATTGTGGTTCTTTTTCACAGATATATACTAAGATATTTATAAAGGGAATTATAGGGTGTCTGGGATTTTCTTCAAAACAACATGAAAGAAGATAGAGATAAACAAGATTGCCATTAGTTGATAACTGATGAAACTGGTGATACATATGTGTGAATCCATTATGCTTTTCTGTCTTTTTTGTGTATGTATGAAATTTGTCATAGTGATAATTTTGAAAGACTATCTGGGACAGGAAAATTAAAGTAGCAGTCAAATTAAAGTTATAAGATACGTTTTTCTTTTCATTTGAGATCCTTAAACATTTGCATATATTACTCTGATATTTAGAAATAGCTTTTGTCATATACTCGACTCTGTCTATTTAGTTGTTTCCTGCTTTAACCATTTAGCAACAACAGGATAACAACTGTTTTTTGGTTTTTATGTTTACAGCAACTAACACTATTTATGGTACATAGAGGCTTCTCACCAAATGTTTGTTTAATAAATGGCTGACATTTCAATACCATTCTCATAGGTAATCAGAAAATTTCCAATAGGGAATTTGCCCTTTGAAAGACCACATGCATATGATCAAAACCCTAAAGGGTTTAACCCAACAGGGTTAAAGCAAGCCAGGCAATATCAAAAATTCTAAATTTACTTGAAATTTCTGGAGCTATTGTAACTGTCTCATATCCTAACATATGAAGACATGACAGATTTATATGTTTTAACTATTATTTTTTTCCTTGGAAATTGTTCATTAGGAATTTTTACATTTATAAATTGTGATGGAACATGAGTATATTTTACTGCTAAGAAATCACCGATTCTTGCAATAATCAGAAGTTGAGAATGAGGATTGATTATTAGTTTCCCTAATGCTCAACTTATTTCATATTTGTTCTCTCTGCAAAGCAACTCTCAGGGCAGATTGGAACTCTAATTAGGGGTCTAGCTTCCCTTTGATGTTGACGGCAACTCCTATTAGTATTAATGTATATGGAAGAGAGAATAGATCTTTAAATAATTTAAAAACAGCTTTGTGTATTATGAATACAGACAAATAAAAGATTTAATGATGTGACTTTTACATATTTATACTGTGTGCACATAAACACACACTCTGTGTATTGTATATAACTATGTCTTGGGGACTAAATGAAGCTCATAAAATCTTGCCATTAATTATGTTGACAGAGAGAATATCCTTTTGTGTTTATTCATTCATTCCTAGAAATGGCTGCAGCTTCTTTTAACAATGATCTGCCTAATTTTCAAGTCTCAGTCTGTTATAAGAACCCTAACTTAGATTTCCATAAGTTGAGGAACACATATTTTGCAGCCATGCAAATTGAAAGAGAGGTAGCTTCAGCTTATGTCTTTATATGTCAGGTGTATGAGAGTAGACATTTCTTAGTAAAAATGTTTTACAATAGTTGACATTTTCTCTTTGTGAGTGTGTGTGTTTCTTTCATAAATATTGTGAGCTACAGCTGTAATCCTTCTTTGGGCAGAAGTGACCTACAGTGTGATTGTACTGTATTGTATTTGTAAGTCATAAGTGGTGCTTGACATGGCAGTAAGAATAGCTTGTCTGTGACTTCCACAGGGAGAGGCACTGGGGTTTTGTTGGTCAGAAGGTGTATTTTTCAGTTATTATGGAACGGCTTCTGTATTTCAATGGTCCAGTTACATTTAACACTCTGATCTTTATGTATGGCTTGCTTAACACCTAAATTATATCTTAAAGAAACTTTCAAAAGCAAAAAGGATAAAAATAATGCTAAGTAAGTGTTCATTCAGGAATCACAAAAACAAATGTAAGAACAAAATTCTTCTGGGGTTTATTCTATTTGTTTAGTTTTAAGGCGAGAGCATTTCAAACTTTCTATATGCATAAATAATTTTTCTCTTTAGAAAATCCTGCCCCTGGAAAGGAACCCTGAAATGGTTTCAGTAAAGCCTCTTTTGAAGGACTCTCTGCACAGGTCAAGGAATAAACAATGCCAAGGGGCAAGGTCTTTGTTATGCATGAAGCCGTTGGCCATTTCAGAGCAGCTCTGGGTGTCAGGGAACCCAGTTGATGACAGATGGTGTGACTGTCCTTGCGAATTTTTCACCTTAAAATGACAGCCTATGTGGAAATACCCTGTAATCACTCGGGAAAGATACTCTAAAAGCCCCTTGATAATTACATAAAGGAAAACAGTTTTTATTTCAGGTATACTTCTGGGCTCTTTTGATATTTAGGAAAGCTTAGATGCTTGTAGTAAGAAAGGGGAAAGAAGAAAAATATCTCAGTTCAAAGGGTAGTGTTCCCCTACACACAAAGCAATAAATGGCACACACACACACGGATAATTGATATACTTTTGGATTCTGCCTTTTAAGTGCATATAATATTTGGTTTCCTGCAAATACCAGCAGAAATGGCCAAAGAGATTTCCCAGGTATATGCCAGGCCAAATGCGTAATATAAAATTAAGCAATAAATTGAATTGAGCAGCTTGCTTCAAAAATTGTCAATGTATGAGTAAAAGATTAAAAAATATACATTTCCCCTTTATTCATTTGTTCTCACTGAATCCACAAAAGAACACAAAGATGGGAGAAAATTCTATAACTTTGGCAACAATTTTGTATTTTCCTCTGTATATTTTTAATTTTTAATTATGTGTGTTTGTTTAAAATCTTGCAAAAATTCTGAGTGACAGTGAGGGGTTTGTAGCTTATATACTCTATAGATTTCCAGTGGCAGTCAGTATTAGAAAATTAAGACATATTGAAAATGCTTGGTTAATTCTGAATGCAAACATTGTTTTAGGCTGATTTTAATGAGAAAATCATAGCTGTCATTTCTTCTTCAAATTCAGCTTCATGTACTATAATTTGCTCATATAATGCACTGTGGCCTCAAAGTATATGTCAAGGAGTGGAATTAATTCAAACAAAAGAATCAATAGTTCATTATTTTTTGATTCAATTATTTGTATGTCCCTTTAGTAACTTCATTAAAATTAGAGGATTGAAAAATTAAAAAAAAATTGGGATCAATCCAGGAAATTGTTAGAATATGTTCCTAAATGGGATTTTGCTTTAAGCTTTGTGTAGGAAGAATATAATTTTTTTCTTTATAAAATATGAGACAGTAGCAGTTACTAAGAGAGGTGCATTGGTGATGGGGATGAGTGGCTTCCTCACTTATTCCAGGTTGGCCAATTTTATAAATTATGCTCTGCCTTTATTCATTAGTTACTTTCATCATAAATCCCTGTAATAACTAAAGTCTCCTGTGGTTCACTATTATAATTACATTTCTTGAGATATGGATGGAGTTCAGTTGCAATTTGCAGGTTACCATGATTTTTAGGGAATGTACAAATGGTTGGATCAATAAACTAAATTTGGAGGATTTGCCTTTTATATTGGCAACTATATTACAAAAATGTAAGGAAGAACAAGAAAGAAAGGAAGGGAAGTAGGAAGAAGGGAGAGGGGAAGAGTTAAGAGCGAAGGAAAGGAAGAAAAATAAAAGGCTTCCTTACAGACATGGCCAATTGTACTTCAATATATTAACATTCTAAATTAGCTGTTCTATCATATGATTTTTGTGTGTGGGCACTTGTAATATTGTTTAACACAAAATAGTATACGATTCTATAACTGCTCTCATAAAGTCCAAACATTATTTTCAGAAATGGTTACCTCACCTTTTTATTCCTATGTGCAGAACTGTGCTAAGGTGACAAAAAAGCATTGGGAACTCAAATCTCTGCTACAGTAAACCTTTTCTGTCTGTAGCTCATTACTTATTTCATTTGCAATGGTCTCGTTTTCATTCCTATCATTCTTTAACCTTCTATATCTGTAATGTAGTGCATTGTTGCATATGTTACTAATCAGGTTCAACATGTTAAAAAGCTGTTCTGAAAGTTGTTTAGATTTAAGTGTTATATTTAGGTGAATATACACAGGTTTCTTGTATACAGTGCTTCTCAGAACCTTTAATATGTAGAAGTAAATTGTAGTATCAAAACCGGAGCTATAGTGTGAAGAATTTTTCAAACGTTAACTGACCATTGAGCTTTTCTCCCCCATTCTGGAAACAGCTTACAGCACTCCTGGTTGAAAGGATACTGTAGAGGGGAAATCAGACATGTGTCAGAGTGTGCTGAAGTCACACAACTGAGTTTAGTGAAGAAAGGAACCTAGTAGAGTGGTGGAGACAAGCTTCATCTCAGGCCAGGTCTAAAAACTTAGTACGATTGCACTGTCTAAAAGAACATTCTGCGCACAAAAGGAACACGTGTTTGTTAGGTATGGCAAAGCTCCAAAATAGTCACGCAGGTGGTTAATCTCTTTGGGCCTAAATATTCTCAGGTGTATACGTAGCTAAAGCTCTCAGGCTTACTTTATAAGGTTATAATGATCAAATTATGTTTGTAAAAGCACCTTGAAAATGGCAAGCATAGTTCTCATATAAGAGATTATTATTGTTTGAGGTAGTCATATAGTGAACAAAGCACAGCATCTAACTCCACAGGCTTATGACTCACTTGCAATTATCAAAATGTGTAAAGTTGGGTAAATTTTGTGACCTCCTTGGGCCTCAGTTTCATCATCTATAGAATGGGAATAATAATTTTTACTTCATAAGTTGTTGAGAAAACCAGATAGAATTACTTGTTTTAATGCTCAAATTAAGCAGATATGATAAGCAAAATTATCATATTAGGGTTTCTTTTGTACTGACAACTCCTGGGACACATTAAGAAGATGATAAGGGTCTTTCTCAGAAGGCTTCCAACTTTAGTCCTACTGCATTTGCAAAAGAAATCTCAAGTAATAGTCCTGGGATGAGGAACTAAGATATTAGAATTAAAGAAATAAAGAAATACTATAACTGTTTATTCATCCAACAGAACAAGACTCTATCTCAAAAAAAAAAAGAAAAAAAGAAAAGAAAAAAATAATCAAATAAACATATGCACAAATTTGAATGAATAAACATTTTTGTTTTATAATGTGATTATTAAAAAATAACTATTGAATATGTAGTATGTGTCAGACACTGTTTTGAGCCCTTTGTATGTAATATTTATTTAAGCCTAACAATGACACTATGAAGTAGATACCACTGTTATCCCCATTCTAAAGCTTAATAAACAACAACAACAAAAAAGAACCAAGGGATGGAGATGTTAAGTTTACCTTGGTAGTTAGTAGTTGAGCTAGGATTTCTATAAGGAGGGTTGGCTCCAAAGCCCAGGATTTTTACCATTATAGTCTACATTCCTTCTGTTATGGCACTTTGGATTATGTATTATTTTAATACATGAAGAATACATTCCATTTCAATGTTTCTCATCTACTGTAAATCTTGGGATAAAATAGTAGGCTGCCAACCTCTGCTAAAATAGTTTAATAGTATTTTTCAACTTTTGAGGAGTTCTGTTTTCATTAGTCACTTTAATTTACTAATAGAAATATCTTCATTGTCATCCTCCATATTTCATCGTTTTTATCTATCACGTCATTTGTGAACATCCTTACTTAATTTAACCTTTTTGAATGTTTGTGGAGCGTTTGTTAAGAATCCATCCAAAAGTCTAACTGAATTACCCATGTGGAATGTGATGATTTAGAATTTATGGACTCCTGCTAGAGAGAATGCTTTGGGTGGAGTAGATGCAAGTCAAGGCTTTTAGACATATGATAAAGGATTCACTGTGTGTTCTCAATTAATACTTAAAAAATGCCTGGAGCCAATGTTGTAGGAGCTAAGTTCCCCGTGTTGAAAACTAAAGCTCTTTCTAAGAATATATTTTCCCAGAGCCCAGACTTGAATGGCCTGGCCTTTTAGCCAGAACTTGCATACCCACATCTCATCACTCAGCCATCTGCTTGCTATCACTAGAAATAATCTTGTCTAAATGACTTCACACAAAAAACTAAAGAGCACTACTTGAAGAAATTTGTTCCTGTCACTCAGGGATCTGTTTCCTAATAGGCAACAAGGCTTAATCTAATAAACTTAACCTATAGCTATATTAGTGGTTCAATTAAATTGAATTTTGTGAAAAATATTCCTTTTATAAGAGCTTTATTATTTATAATGCCTGTTCCAAAATAGCAACTTTAATTATATAAATCTTAGACATGAAAACACTCCAGATGTGGGAGACAGGTAGGAATTTTAATGCTACTCATATCACTTATTTTAAGGTTACTTAGGAATAAAAATGATAATAAAAATGGATTTGTATTTGTGATTTGAAAAAACACTTCTAAATACATTTTCTTGTTTAATCCTTATAAAAATACTATTGAGTAAAGACTTTCTTTATTCCCAATTTACAATGGAAAAATCTGAATCTCCTAGTAGTTAAAAACTACACAAGTTTATACAGTTGTACACTTACACAACTGGTAAGTGATCAAGTTGGGAATTGAACCTAGAGGTCCATCCTAACACAGGATTAAGTTTCCCCCTGCCTTAGCTATCTCTCATAGGGCTTAGTGCTGGTCTTGAAAAAGATCACTGGCAACAAAAGGAGTTAAATTCTAGATGTTCTAATGCTCAAGTCTATGAATTGGTCATACAGATTCTGGGGTTAAACATGGTGCCGTTGAAATCTATTTTCACTTTATTCTACTTCGTTCATTTAAACACAGGCTATTCAACAGCTGCATTCAATAAGAATAAAAATTTCTAGAAGGTAGAAATCATTGAGTAATGATTTTCCAACTCAATAGCAGTGTTTTCTTGGACAGGTAACTTTACTGAGTCTCAGTTTCCATATCTGTAAAACTGGGATAATAATATCTCCCACATGGGCTTTGCTGAAGACTGATCATAAAAATGCATAGGACTGCATTAGCAGAGATAAATTGCTCTACACATAAATGTGTCTGCTCTCCGTATATTTTCATCCTCTACTTTTCAGCCAGTCCTCCTTATGATGTCGTGGGAATTTGCCCAGTCTCTAGGGTAGAAACAGCCCAAGCCTGGTTACAATCCTATTTTTATAAAATATCACTACATGTTATAGAATATTAAATTGTATATAAAATCTCACTAAATTTTATAGAACAATAGGATAATAGGCAAGATTCAGTTAAGTCAGATATTTTAAAATATAAAGAACTCCATGCTCTATGTAAGTCCTGAGTTGCAGTTGATCATTTATATAAAACTGGAGTGCTAAGGAAGGCCCCAAAAAGGTGAGAATTTCCTGAGAATACAACCTCCAAGCTCTGGCCATGATAGGTAGCCATGAACTACTGGTAGACAGCACACATGGAAGGTTCAGCAAGAGCCAGGCATCAGTGGATAAAAATGAGGCCTTAAAGCCTCTTGCCTCTGGCTTAGAATCCTTAAAATAAGCCTTATACAAGACCATATATTGAAATTGTGGCTCCAAATTTAGCAGCTGAACCATTTTGCTGAATTCAGATATAAAGTTAAAATTGTAATTCATTAGACCTAAGCTGGTGATAAAATTGTATATAGCTAAATATATTTATATATTTGAATATGTGTATATGCATTATGCATATGCAGGTATGTATATATATATGCATACAGATATATATTTAGAAAAAGTATATTAAATATATATATATTTTAAAATACTTGCCCAGGATCATAGTAGTTATGATCCTGGTTTATGACAGATGTGGGATCCTGTCTGTCTACTTCTAATGCTTGTTCTATGATATCCTACTATATTTTGGAGGTTATAACTGTACATACACATAGAGAAATAATTACTCTGTTTTATAAGCATTTACTAGTTGCCTTGGACTATGCTGAACATCTCCTATGAGCCTCCTAATTAGTCTATAATGTAGGTGTTTTAGGTTCACTTTACAAAAGAAAAAGTGATTCCAAAGGATTAGGTAACTTATTCAATATTATACAGTTAGTAAAATTACAATCCCAAAGCCAAACTGTGATCTCTTTCACCCCAGGTCTTAACAGCGTTTCTCTTTTCATTATTTCATTTTCACTACATCGATGCACCCAGTTTACCAAATATATAGTAAATCTGAGTTGAAAGCATGCCTTTATGTCATGAAGTCCCTTGCAACATTGTGGAGGTTACATACTACTAATCACTGATGTTGTTTTCTTTCTAACCACATAAAAGTGTTTGATTAATGATATGGTAGGAAAATGACAGAAAAAAAAACAGGTCAACAGTTTCTACGTAAACTCTACTGTCTTTTCACTATTTGCTACTTTATAGTAAATCAAATCCATTTTATATAATGAAGCTTGTCTTTATTATCCCATTATGGCTGTCTTAGAAAAGAAATAGTGTGTATGCTTCAGTTTTAGGTCATTTGTAATTATAAAAAAATAGCCAGGAAAACCATGTACTTCTTGTATGCTTTAAAATCTTCTCCCTTGGTCGTTCTGCACGTTTTTACCATTTCATAAAGTATTAGAAGCTGTGTTTTTATTGCCTTGCTGCCTTTAATAGTACACACTGTGAAACTAAGCTGGAGACCTGATTGATGCCATTCCTACCTGTCTAGGAAGATAATGATCAAACATCCAGGGGGCTGTTCTCCAGGTGATATGTGCATGGAACTCCCATTAATGTTAATGGGAATCCTGCAGCTAAGCACAGTGACTGGAGACAAGAGGCTGAAGGTGTGGTAGGTCCATTAATACTTTTTTTTTTCATAGCAGCTGGTTGGAGTTTAAGTGGTTGGCAGTCCTTTCGAAGCTAATAATCAGCCATATTTGAAAAGTGCTGCTTGTGCAAGATATGTAAATATATTGACAATAAACTCTTTGTATAACATATATGTATGCTAAATTTTACTATAGGAAAAGATTTCTTATAAAATGTTTGCATTTTTGGAAGAATATTTCCATAATTAAGCTTCCTGAAGAGTTTGATTAGTAGTCTATAAAGGAATTTTTAAATCTGTGGTTAAATGAGAACTATAGATATTAATTTAAGAACCAAAAAATGTAGTTAAAAAGGATGATGACATAAACTGACTGAAGTGTAGACAAGAGAAGACCAGCATACATACACAGAAAAGATGAAATTTTGTGCCTACGCAAAGTGATATATTTAAATAGTATAGAGATAAGATGCATGTATGCAGCCTATATACATAATTATAGAAATTAATCCATTAACAAAACACTGCATATAAATATATACTCCTTAATTTATCCTGTAATATTTACTGAAGTGTGAGCATTATTTTAGACGCTTGGGATGTTGCATTGACAACCTTGAGCCTGGGCTTCATGAATGTTATAATCTAGGAGGGATTATAAAAGAGAAAAAAAAAGCTTAGAAATAGTCTTATCCAACCCTGATTTTCTGTGAACAGAAACTCATACTCAAAGAGCTACATTAACTTGCCCATTGTAACAAAGCTGGCTGATGGCAGCAGAACCCAAATAATGACCCATTTTTTTTATAATTGTGTAACTCCCAATAAAATAAAAATATCTCAATTTAACAAATGATTTTATTACATTATAGTGTTTTATCACTTAAGAAATACGCAAAAAGGTAATCTGTTTCTGATTATGATGGAGTACTAATGCCTCTACCAAAAACAATGAGGAAAAACTATAAAAATACAAAAAGAGAAGAAAAGAAAAGAAAAAAGAAAAGAAAAGGAATCTAACTAGAACTGAGGGATTTGATCTGTAGAAAGGAGATCTGGCTGCCCTAGATGGCACTTGGGCAGAGATGCACATAACAACAGAAGAAAATCAGGCTAAAATAGTAAGATGTTAAGACTTGAGGAGAATTTGGAAATGACATTATATAGCTAGAAACAGAAACAAGAGGAAAAATACACAGAAAATAAAAAAAAGGTTCATGGGTAATCTAGATATTTGCATTATCAAATATGAACATTTAATAAAGGTATGATTAACATGTTAAATAAATAATTGACAAGAAGAAGAATTTCATTAGGAAACCATAATCTGTAAGAAGAAATTAAATGGATATTGTAGAACTGTGAAATAAGATAACTAAAAATAAAAACACAATAGATGAATTTAAAAGTAGATATAGGGCATGGCAAAAAGGAAGGTTCAACATATGTTTATTGGATTCTTGGAAGGGGCAAAAATAGATAATGGGGCATAGGTCGTATTTGGAAAAGTAGTGTCTGACAATTTTCAAAAATGTATAAAGACATTAAGCCACAAGCTCAGAAATTGCTAAGCACCCATGCTGAAATAATTCAAAGATAATCACAAGTGAGATGTATCACTGCAAATTTGCCAACAAACAAAGCAATATTAGAAATGGACAAAGAAAAAATCAGATAACCTTCTAAGACACAACAAAAAAGACTGTCAGCTGACTTTTCAACAAAAACAATGGAAGCCAGAAGGCACTAATTAAGAAAATTTTTAAGTGATAAATAAAAATAACTCCCAACTTAAATTTCCATAATAAGAGAACATGTTCTTCAAAGGCATAGGTTTTACAAAAATATTTGCAGAAAAGTTAAAACAGAAAATTTCTACCTAGCAGACCAGAACCAAGAGAAATAATAGAGAGATTTCACTAGGAAAAAGAAAAATGCAATGCTAGAGAAAAGAAAGATGCACATATGCAATGCTAGAGAAAAGAAAGAGCAATAGGAATAACAAATATATGTGCAAATCCAAATTAATATTGACTGTACAGAGCAATAAAAAGCTTGTGTAATTTAAAATGTATACATAATTAAAATAATTGGCAAAAATATGTTAAAAAGTGGGAATGGGTAAATGGAGTTAAATGAAGTTTAATTCTTCATAATTCTTGAATTATTATTATTCCTTTCTTTCTTCTTGAATTATGAAGACTGCCACAAAAATTTTAATTTATACTAGATCATATTAAGAGAATGCATACACAAATGCTTTGGTTATCCATTAAATAATGCCAAAAATATGCAACTAAAAAGCCAACATATGAAGAAAGGTAATAACAAAAAGCAATGATTAATCCAAAGACAGTTTATGGCAATATAAGAGAAAAAAATATTTATTTCTTTTTTCTCTCCCTCCCTCTTTCTTTCTTTCTTTCTTTCTTTCTTTCTTTCTTTCTTTCTTTCTTTCTGTCTTTTCTTTCTTTCTTTTTTTCTTTCCTTCTCCCTTCCTTCCTTCCTTCCTTCATTTATTTATTTATTTATTTATTTCTCTTTCTTTCTTTCTTTCTTTCTTTCTTTCTTTTCTTTCTTCTTTCTTTTCTTTCTTTCTTCTTTCTTTCTTTCTTTCTTTCTTTCCTTCTTCCTTCCTTCCTTTCTCTCTTTCTTTCTCTCTTTTTCCTTCCTTCCTTCCTTCCTTCCTTCCTTCCTTCCTTCCTTTGTTCTTTCTTTCTTTTTTGACAGGGTCTTGCTCTGTCACCCAGACTGGAGTTCAGTGACACAGTCATGGCTCACTGCAGCCTTAACCTCCCAAGCTCAAACAATCCTCCCACCACAGCCTCCTGAGTAGCTGAGACTACAGGTGCATGCCATTATGCCTTGGTAATTTTTTATCTTTTTAGAGGTGGAGTCTCACCATGTTTCCCAGGCTGGAAAAAATTTTATTTCTATAAACTAGCTCAAACAAGTAAAAATGAAATGAAAATGCTATTTGTAATAGTATAAAAATATAAAGACTAAGGGCTACATTTATCAAAAGATATATAAAGTCTGTATAACTGAAATTATAAAGGATTTTTAAGAAATTAAATTCATAAATAATAGAGAGACATACTATGTTCATGAATTGGAATATTCTATATTATTATAGTATCAATATTTTCTCCAAAATTTGTGATTTCAATAAAACCTGAATAAAAACCCAAAGACTTTGTGGATTAGAAGTTATCAAATTGATTATAAAATGTATATGGCAAGTCACAGAGTAGGAATAACCAAAACAATCTGGAAAAAGAGAACAAAGGTGCAGGATTTATTCTGAATATTTCAAGATTTTACAAAAATAGAGTTCTTTAAACCAAATAGAGTTTATCTAATTGGATTTCAAAATTACTTGGACTGGTGACTCCTTTTTTTCCCACTTTTTAAATGAAAATGTCTATAATTAATTTCCTATGCCTGGGCTGCTATTGTATTTTGAGAGCCAATAACTTGCTTTTAGTTTTGTATGTACAGAGATGGAGAGCAGTTTTGCCCCAGAATAGATTCTACCCAGTTTCATCCTTACCATTAGATAAGATTTGAGACTTTTGAGCTGATAAGCATTAAATGACATTTTGAACTTTGAGTTGATACTGTAATAGGTTGAGACTTTTAGGGATATAGGCATGTGGTGAATCTAATTTAGACTGGGACAGACATGAATTTTTAAGAGTCATAGGGCAGACTGTGGCAGGTAAAATAATTCCTCTCCCATATCTCACCCCTCCTTCCCCAGTGAAATATACATGTCCTAATCCCCAGAGACAGCGAATATGCTACTTTACATGGCAAAGAAACTTTGCAAATGTAATTAAGTGAAGGATTTTGAGATGAGAGATTATTCTGGATTATGAAGGTGGGCACAATGTAATGTCAGAGGTTCATACAGGAGGGACACAGGAGTGACAATGTGAGAGATGTTGTGATGACAGAAGCATATGCCAAAGTGATTCTATTGCTGGAAGGAGGGCACAAGTCAAGGCATGCAGGTAGCACCTTTACAAGCTGAAAAAAGCAAGGAAATTAATTATTCTTTAGAGCCTTCAGAAGGAACACAGCCTTGCCAACAACGTGAGTTTAGCCTAGTAGGACCTATTTCAGACTCTGGTCTCCAGAACTGTAAAAAAGTAAATTTGTGGTAAGTCACTAGTTTGTGATAATTTGTTATAGCAGCAATAGAAAACTGATACATATCAAAATTGAAAAAAATGTAGTATTATCATAAAGACAATTATAGGTCATTAAAAGACTGTAGAGTCCAGAAAAACATGAAATATTGAACAGACCATTGACTTTTGTCAAAAGTTCAAGACTAATTCAATAAGGGAAAGGAGTTTTTCTAACAAATGTCACTTTAAAAACTGGAAGTCAGTATAAAAAAATAGACTTCAACCTCTATCTCACAACATATATAAAATTAAATTCAGATAAATTGTAGATCTAAATATAATACTTAGAACTACTCTTGAAAAAGCATAGGAGAATATCTTTGCAACCTTAGACTAGGCAAAGCTTCCACAGATAGGATACAAAAAGCATTAATGTAAAAATGATAAATTAGAATTAATTAAAATTTAAAATTGTCAGGAAAATGAATAGTAAGCAGAAAACCAGGAAAAGGATTCCATATACATGTTATATCCAGAATATATAGAGAACTAAAACTTAATAATAGGGCCCCGCATGGTTGCTTATGCCTGTAATCCCAGCACTTTGAGAGGCAGAGGCAGGAGGATGGCTTGCACCCAGGAGTTCAAAACCAGCCTGGGCAACATGATGAAACCCCGTCTCTACGAAAATTACAAAAATTAGCTAGAAGTGGTGATGTGTGCGTGTAGTCTCAGCTACTTGGGAGGCTGAGGTGGGAGGATCACTTGAGCCCAGGAGGTTGAGGCTGCACTGAGCTGTAGTCACGCCACTGCATTCCAACCTGAGTGACAGAGTGAGGCCCTGTCTAAAAACAACAACAAAAACAAAAACCTAATAATAGAATGACAACAGAAGTTTCTAAATGGTCAAAAGATTGAGCAGACACAACAAGGGAAGATGTACTAATGACCAGTGAACACAGAAAAAATTAAGAAGGTTTAGTCATCAGGGAAGTGTAAATTATAATAACAATGAGATATCCTTTGTAAACCCATTAGCATAAATAAATTAAAACCACTGACAACACCAAATGTTAGCAGGGATGTGAGGCAACTAGAACTTATACAGTGCTGACTGGAGCCTAAAATAGATCAACAAATTTGGAAAACAGTGTGAAAATAATTTCACTCTTAGGTATTACACAAAAGAAATGGTAACATATGTGCATAAAAATACTTAAAACAGAAATATTCATAGCCGCTTTGTTCATAATAGCGAAAAACAATATGAAACAACCCAAATGTCCAACAACAGATGAATGGATGAGCAAATTGTGTTATTTTCATCCAGTTAAATACTATTAGCAATTAAAGAAGAAACTATTGCTATGCAACAATATAGATGAATCTCAAAACCATTACATTGAAAGAGTAAAGACAGGGTACGTATGATATGATCCTATTTAAATAAAAGCCTATAAAAAGAAAAACTAGTCTATGGTGAAAAATAATCAGAGTAGTGGTTGCCTCTTTGTGATGGTAATTAATTGGAAGTAGCACAATGAAAATATTTTATATTTTGATAGAAATTGTGGATTACTCAGGTGTATGCATCAAACTGTACCTATATGATTTGTGAATTACAGATGTGAATTATACTCAAATTAATATAAAATAGTTTAAAAATCACAAAAAAAGATTCTATTTAACCATTCTAATTAAAAGAGAAAGTATCACAATTGTAACATTTGTCTTGGGTCTTGAGGAAAGAAGAATTTTCCAGGTGAGGAAATGATTAGAAAAAATTAAACAGCAGACTAATCCAAGAAGACGGTTGTCCTTTTCCCCTCCAAGGCCTTTTAGACATTCAATAAACATTGATTGTCTAAGTGTACTAAAGGGTATCCAAAAAATTACTGTTTTCATTATATAAGTACAAATAAAATTTGAAAAATACAAAAATGTTTGAAGATAAGAAAAAAGTCATCCATAGTTGAATGCCCTTTTCCTTGCATAAACTTTACTTTTACATAAATGCAATCAGAGTATATACTCAATTTATAAAGTTGTTTTTCTCAGCAAAATGTTGTAAACATTTAAAAAATTTTTACATGCTTACGGTAAACATCATTTTAATGGTTGTATAATGTTCTATTTTTAATTTTAGTTTTTATATTGTATATTGACAATTTTTAATTATACACATTTATGGGATACAAAGTAATGTTATGATCCATGAATACAATGTGGAATAATTAAATCAAGCTAGTGGAATAATTAAATCAAATTAGTTAACTTATTCTTCACTTCAAATACTTAACTTTTTTTGTGAGAACAGTTGAACTTTACTTGCTAAGTGATTTTGAAATGTACAATACTCTATTCACCACACATTACAATAGATCTCAAAAACAAAAAATATTTCGCCCATCTAAGTGAGATTTTGCTCTATTGAATAAATCTTTCAAAGTGTATACTTTCTTTTAGATTTCTACATATTGATCACTTTTATGTCTTTCAGATGGATTATTTCTGTTAGTAGTGATCCTCTTTCTTCCTGATAATTTCTTTTGCATTTAACTCTATTTTGCTTGATATGTGTATGTACATATATTTGAGCTATTTTTTGGTGTGTAATTGCCACGCATATTGTTCTCATCTTTACTTCCAACTCTCTTATAACAAAATATTGTAGGTTCATCTCTTTGTAAATAACATAAAGGAGATGTTATGAGTTGAATTAGAAAATATTCCTTTGTAATAATTTTATTATGTAATGTTTGACAAATTCAGAAGAGTACATATGTGTATTTAAAAGTTTCTATAGATTTGTTTTACATATATGTTTGTATGCGTATCTTATTTTCCAAGCATAATAATAAAACAAATTATTTTTATGAACTCATGAACCCATCACCAACCTAGGAGTTTAAATATTACTGATTCCGAAAGTAAAAATAAAAAAGAGCAAGTGGAAAGTCTATAGCCATGGAGGGAATGAGAGAAAGAATGTGTTAAGTATTGAAAGATGGTTTGACATTTAATTATGAAAGATATTGGTATAACGTTCAGAAATATGGTTCAATCTCCCGGGAGGCAGAGCTTGCAGTGAGCAGAGATGAGCCCTGGACTCCAGCCTGAGCCTGGGCAACAGAGAGAGACTCCGTCTCAAAAAAAAAAAAAAAAAAAAAAAAAAAAAAGAAAAGAAATATGGTTCAATCTTAAAGGCGTGAGGAGGAAGTATCCTAGGTTCCAAACAGAGTCAAACATGATCAGGTTAACATATTTGTAGTAATATTTTGATGATTGCATGAGATGGACTGGAGTAGAAAGAGAGTTGGCAAAATCATCAGTTAGAAAGCATATATAATATTTGATGTGGGAGATGTTAAGTGGGTAGAAGTGTGAATGAAGACAAACGAATTCTAATTCAGAAATATTTGAAGGCCAATTTATGGGCCTTGGTGACCACTTAAATTGGAGAGTGAAGGACATTTGAAAAACAGTTTTACGAGAGATTGGCATCTAGTGAGTTGTCAAAACCCAAAGAATGGGAGAAATATCTCAAGGAAAGTAAAGAGACACAGTGCTAATAGTAGTTTTTATCAGACCTACGTAGAAAGGAGAAAGAGAATGTTGAAATAGATTAGGATGAATCGATAGCTGTGTTTTTTAAATAATTTATTTCATATGATGAAAATACTTAACTCATTATGAAACTGAAATATTACATTTTATTGTTGTGTT